>NW_019721768.1:207900-289842 GCF_002891405.2 Cryptotermes secundus | reverse complement strand
AAAGAGTTCCGATGATGATACATTATACTCAGGATCACTGGGTTCTGGACTCAGTTCATCGTCTGATTTTCCAAAGAGAATAAAATGTTACAGAACTTGGGTCCATTTTATATTCTCAAGTGAAAAAATGAAAAGGCACCTACTTAGCTGGGCATATTGGAAAGAGCTAATCTCTTTCATCGGTAAGGTTTCCAAAATACTGTGTTCTGTTTGCAACACTATATGACAGTGAAAAGCCAGAAACCTAATAATCCTTATGTTTTACAGATCATTCAACTCTTCCACATGAGTTGGGGGGGGGGACCTCACCCTAGTTTTCATGTATCTACAAACAGTAGGTGTGATGTGGTATACAAAGAGGCCACATTATAATTCTTCCTGTTCTTCCCCTTCCTACATGAGAGACTCATTATGAGTTTAAAAAATGTATTTTTATAGAACCATTATCAGTTAATGGACAGCCCCATCTCCTTGTCAAATACATATGCAGAAGTCTGGAATGCTTTAACAACTGTCACTATGGATGAACTATTCACGCAGCCAATCCAGTCATCATGTTCATGAATCCTAAGAAGAGACCTTTCATTCCCATAGTGAGCTGAAATGGAATTTAAATACAAAAGGATAATCTGAAAACATCTAACAAGGAGATCCAGTAATCAGCATGTTCACTTTATATGTGTGTTTTGCGTCCTATTGTGTATGTCAACTACTGTGTATTTTTTAGTCCATCTATCACAACTCACTTGTAAATAAACAACTGAAGGCATGAATTTATTGATGAAACCACTTTGTATTTACTAACAATATATGCTACATGTTTCAGTCATATGTGATCATCACTGGGCATTTAAAACATTAAAATGTGTCAATGTAAGTTATTGGGCTGCTTGTTTACAGTGGATCCATTGCACTTAGTCCCATCTTGTACAACCTTTTTCAAGATTACAATATTATAAAATATACTGGATTGATTATTAAATTAAGTAAGTCTGCAATTTATTTCCATTCTTAGACTTACAGTTAAAATTAGCATTTAAAACTTAACATAGTCTGTGCATTTGTTATTAGTAAACAGAACTTATTTCATCAATATATTTGTGCCTTCAGTTGTTTGTTTATTATAAGTGAGTTGCTGTGATAGATCAACTAAAAAGCTACATAGAAGCATGTTCACTTCATAGCGTACCTGTATCCTCACCCTGTCAACAACCCTCAATACAGCAGACATCTGCCAGAACAATAAGAGTAATCACACTGTCTCATATTAATTACAGTGTATTGAATACTGATGTTAATAATAAATGGGAGTTATGAGAATAACCACAATGATGCAAGGAAAATTTAAATTAAGTAATTCAGTAAGGGTCTAATGGAAACTACAAGAATGTCATGATATACAGTTCTGGCCAGAATCTAACAGTGTACCTGCTGTGCTTGACAATCATTATATCTGGAGTGGAGAAAATGTCAGTAACAAATTTTAGATTATAGTAGTGATAAGTTCTGCCTTAGATTAGTTTATTTAACAAGCTGATTACCTCAGAATGAAGTTTAGCAAAACCACCTAAGAGAAAAGACATAAATAAGACTAATCATACTGAATATTTCAATCACATAGTTAGCAGTCTTGTTTCATCTTCAAGAGGTCCAGGGATCAAATCTCAGCACAGAGACAGGTTATCCTGTTTTTTTTTTGTTGTTTTCCTGTCTTTCCAGTCCCTCCAGACAAATACTGAGATATTACCTTAAAAATAAGACTGGGACTGCTACCTTCCACATCCTTCCTGATTCATTATTCACTATCTGTCCTATCAATTTGTACTACTGATGACAAGCAAATTGAAAAATGTTAAATAAATCAAAACGAAAGAATGGATTGGTTCTCCTTCATATGACAGTAACCTTAACACTTTCAACTTTGGGAATATTTCAAATCTGTCGTCATTTAAGGCCACAACGTCGCGAATCTGCGAAATAACTGGGGCTGGTGTTAGTCTGCTAGCAGCCATGGTAGCTGCCTTCCTGCATGGATGGAAAATGGAAATGGTGTTGTTGCTAGTGTTTCCTGCCATTGCTATAGCATTCCATCTCAAGATAAGGACAGTTGAGCAACACCGACAGAAGCACCACAGACTCATGCAACCTGCTAATGATGTAAGTAAGGTTATGTTACTTAGCCACTGCAACTGCACATGCAAATTTTGGTATGGTGAGACACAAAACATGTCAGTAGAGTTAACCCTTATCCAACCAATGCCTGTCCAATGGATCTTCTTATTCAGNATTACCTTAAAAATAAGACTGGGACTGCTACCTTCCACATCCTTCCTGATTCATTATTCACTATCTGTCCTATCAATTTGTACTACTGATGACAAGCAAATTGAAAAATGTTAAATAAATCAAAACGAAAGAATGGATTGGTTCTCCTTCATATGACAGTAACCTTAACACTTTCAACTTTGGGAATATTTCAAATCTGTCGTCATTTAAGGCCACAACGTCGCGAATCTGCGAAATAACTGGGGCTGGTGTTAGTCTGCTAGCAGCCATGGTAGCTGCCTTCCTGCATGGATGGAAAATGGAAATGGTGTTATTGCTAGTGTTTCCTGCCATTGCTATAGCATTCCATCTCAAGATAAGGACAGTTGAGCAACACCGACAGAAGCGCCACAGACTCATGCAACCTGCTAATGATGTAAGTAAGGTTATGTTACTTAGCCACTGCAACTGCACATGCAAATTTTGGTATGGTGAGACACAAAACATGTCAGTAGAGTTAACCCTTATCCAACCAATGCCTATCCAATGGATCTTCTTATTCACACACACACACAAAAACCATGAGTAATTACTTGCTGAACATGGGCAGTTTGAACATATGCAGTTTGCCAAACATCCTCTGGTATTGTACATGACAACAAACACTACGTTATTTTTTCCAAGACACTTGCATCTCTTCTGCATCATCTTTTGTCTACACCAATGGTTCCCAAAGTGCCCACTGCCCCCTGGGGGGCTGGTGGGATTACCTAGGGTGCACTAAGAGGCAATGGGTGATGGGGGGGCAGGATGTGGGCTCCTTTGGGTGTACTGATTGCTTATTTATGACTGAAGTGACTTTAGATCAGACACAGGGAAACTGGTATCACTTCATCAGGCCCATTCATAATATTAAGAATTTACTAACAGTGAAGGAATTACTAAATGTGGTATCTTATTTTACTGTTATCTTCCTCAGTGGGTTGTGCAAACTGCTATTCTCAGGAATTCTTTTATAGGGTAGGGCAGGGAGCACTAGGATTGAGTTTATGGAACCAAGAAGGTGGTGGCCCCCCAAAAGTTTGAGAACCACTGTTTTACACCATTATACTAAGTTCAGTGAAGTAGTGACTGACTCATTCTGCCATGTGTTGCAATTACAATGCCCCTACACAGCAGCACAACATCAAAACTTATTATATTTAAGCAGCCTGTTGCACTATACACTTCTATATGTAATAATACAAATGCCGTCATGAATGCAACAATTTATTTGGTTGTAGTTCTTTGTCTTTTCTTCCGCTACACTACATGTCTCAGCCGTAACTGGCCATCATCAGGTGTATTTTTCACTATGTAGCTGTCACACTGCATACAATCCATAATCTAAAACACAGCCTGTCAGTTTTGTTTAAAATCTCGCCAACATACGCNAGAGGAAGAAAAGACGAAGAACTACAACCAAATAAATTGTTGCATTCATGACGGCATTTGTATTATTACATATAGAAATCAAAACTTACATTAAGTTGTCCAATATGGATTTGCCTGAGGTACCCAATCCCAGGATGGAAGCTGGTTTACTTTTTGTGTGTGTTTGGAAAATCATCAACAACAGATAAAGCATGTATGGTGAGGATGTAAAAGCAATGGAACTGAATTTGTGGTAAATTTGTAAGGAAGTTACTGGAAAAATTTCTTCAGGAACATTCTAGGTCTCTATAGCACTGCTTGAGATTCACACGCACATACACCATGTTTACTCACAAGAGGTGCAGCACTTTCTTCTATTTTTCTGTTCCTGATTTTTAATATCTAGACGAGAAAACCAGAAGCCTGTGAACGGACATTTACTTCAAGATACCTAACCTAGCATATTTTATCAAAGTATCTAATTTCATTATCATTCAAATCCTGCATGATTATTGTGTATTCATTACTGTTCATTTTAAATACCAGGTGGTAACAGAATGCATTCAAAAGATACGGACTATACGGGCAATGGGAGGAGAAGAAATATTTAGAGACCTGTACTCCAAAAGATTAAGAGCACCATACAAGTGAGTGGTTTGTTTCAAATGTAGTATTTTTAAAACATTTTCATATAAACAACACATTCATATATTAAACAAAAGAAGCATTCAGTGATAAGAAACTATATTTGTGGAAGCCCATAAAATGTCCCCTCGCCTGATAACCTAGAAAACGGTTCATAATGAAAGAAAGAGATCAAATGCAGGAAATACTTGCTCTTAAGATGAAAAATTTCCCCGAAACCAGAAGATATATATTCATATACATGAAATGATCATTCTGGAACTTGATATTAGAATGGTGATATGGTGTCTCTTTATTTTGAGGAAAGAGAACTTGCTTGTAACTTAACAGGAATGATGTAAAGAGGAGATTTAAGATATTAAATAGCAAAGAGTTCTGTGGCTTAAAAATGTAACCTAGTACTGTAAGGAGTACTGAAAATTTCAATAATATTGTCATGTAACATGTATGGGTGAGTGAAGAAATGCATATAGAATTTTGGAGTGGACAGTTTTTGGAAAGTGGTCACTTGGAAGATCAATAAGATCAGAGAATAATATTGAGTTTGATCTTATGGATACAGGTTGTGAAGATGGGAAGTGGATGGAACTGGCTCTGGATTATGCCCCATTAAAAGCTTTGGTATCAGAGATTTTGAGCCTTCAGATTCTACTGGTGTTACAGATTTAATTAAAGTTTCCCTACAGAAGCTGACTATGCTAATGAAAAAAGTATACAATTTATTTTCACACACACAGCACCCAAATCTATCTATATTATGTCCAACAACTTCATTAAATAAGAAAGGAAAAGGGGAACCTCCTAATACATTTTGGTTTCCAAATGTCTTTCTGTCCTTAGAGTATCTTCATTTTCTGCATTTTGTTGTATATGATGTAACAAAGGTATATTTAAGGGCCATCAACACAACAATTAATTATTTAATACTTCTGTAACAACATACATAATTCGTGAAAACCACCTGCTGATGATCTTGATAGATCAAAACATGCAATGGGATGGAAATGAAATAACCCAAATATTAACCATTTTAATATCAGTTTATAACCAATTGCTGTGTTGACAGCCCCTAAGTATACTTTTGTTCTTATAGTATACTGAACCAGGAACTGAGAACAGAACATTGTAACAGACTTCCACTTATGTCTGGTACTTGGTGTAGGACTCACGAAGTTCAATTTGGATCTTTATGTTGCAGTGCCAGAAAGAAGCATGCTAAAGTGTATGCAGTGGTATATGCACTGTCAGAGTCAGGAGTTCATGTACTTTATGCTGCTTCATTCAAGTTTGGATTCTTCCTTATTCGATCAGGGCTCATGGATCTTGTGAAAGTGTACAGGTAACAAAGTGTGTATGTTTTGCTCAACTTGACAATGCACAATGATTACTTTCCAGCGGTTATTTGTCTGTTACTGTCCCCATGAAACCAAGAGCCTTCGTTCTTAACACGTGTCAGTTACCACGTACAACTCTTACCCAGAGTTTCTTCTCTCACACTTCTAACCACTGTAACATCCCTCATGCTACATCACATACATCTATAAATTCCAAAGTTCCATTCCAGTAACTGAACATTTTGCCCTACTTGGTGTTTTAATGACAAATAATTCTGTTATAACCACAAAACTATCACATACTGGGTGCATTAATAACTTTTACTTCACCAGTCTATTTACACTCCCTAGTTTATTTCAGAGCATTCTCCTAACCATGGAGCTCATATAATATCAGATATTAAAATAATTGTGAATGGATTGGAAAGCATGTGAAAGGAAGCAACAGAAGTCTATTTTAAAGTAATATCATTGTGTTTATCTCTGTACTACAAGTATTACTACAATTTGCTACATCAATTACACAGCTACTGGATTCATTCAGTGACCAACACTTTAAGTCGCTGTACAATGCTTGAGACAGGTACAGAATAGGAATACAAAAACTGGTGGAGAGGGGGTAGTGGCAGGGAGAGGTAAAGAAAGACAGGCAGGGAATGTGAGACAAAGGATAGAAGTAAGAGAGATAAGGGTAGATATTTTCAAATGGGAGGAAGGGAAACAATCTGTGAGAGGAAGGAAGAATGGTAGAGAGCTGAGAAGCAGATAGAGAAAGGGTAGGGAGATGGAGCACAGATAATGATGGAGAACATTGTGGTATGTAGGAGGTGGAAGATATGGTGACAGAGGGTGAAGGGGGAAGCAAGGAGAGAAAAGGTAGTGTATGTAATACCAACAGTGGGGAATGGGGTAAGGCAGAGAAAGGAGAGTAGAGGTAGGAGTAGGAGAGCAGAAGAGATGGAAATATGAGAAAGGGTGTTGAAAGAAGAGAGAAGTGAGAGAGAAAATGAAAAGATATAGTGAGGAGGAGAAGGAAGTAGTGAAGAAAACGTAAAAAATATAAGGGGTAAGGAAAGGGAGAAGAGGTTGAGTGAAAGTTAAAAAGGAAATAGAGGGTGTAAGAGGTGGTCAGAGAGAATGAGGAAGAGATGGTCTAAATGGAGAGTGAGAGGG
This sequence comes from Cryptotermes secundus, assembly GCF_002891405.2. Taxonomy (NCBI): domain Eukaryota; kingdom Metazoa; phylum Arthropoda; class Insecta; order Blattodea; family Kalotermitidae; genus Cryptotermes; species Cryptotermes secundus. The sequence continues at coordinate 283,012 of NW_019721768.1, read as the reverse complement.
ACAGTGTGCAGATACAGAGAACGAGGGCTATGTTATGAGCAGCAAAGGAGGGAGGAATAGGTAAGAGTAGAGGCACAAAGAAAAGAAAAAGAACCTTTCATATAAGCTAGTTCTGGATTTCAAGAACCACTGTACAGGTAATGAAATGTTTAGTTATTATAAATTTTGAATATTCTGCTGCAGGATCTTCTTTGCCCTGGGAATCTGCATCATCTCAATGAGTCATCTCCTTACGTACAGACAAGAATGGATAACAGCTGAAAATACTTTACACAAACTGTTCCAACTCGTCAGGGGTCACTGTGATAATACAGAATGTCAAAGTAAATCTAAATGTTAAAATCCAATCAGCACTCTCAGGGAGGAGCCAGAACAAGTTCCAAGAACAACCTTCTATACTGTGACAACAACCACATATAACCTGAGCTGAACCTAAGCTTTCCATGGATCAAATGTCTTGTCAAGCAAAAAACCAGCATTGCTTGCTGCCTGCTTCATGCTGGTTTCTTGGTCAGATTACTTTTCAAGCCTGAAGATCAACAAGTTCTTCCAGAACATCAGTCGACTTTCACAGGACTACACAGAATTATGCACCAGAAGAAACAACCTTTCATAACCACTGTTGTAAGGTCCTCAAATCCTACACAGGAGCATCCTCAGTTACTTCTTGACCACTTTCAAACTTCTGTAACACCTGTACATTTAACCTCAAGATTAACAAATTGAATTACAAACTATTGTATTTATATTCTTAGTGATTTTTCACAATTTTGCACCACCTATCACATCATACTTTCTGCCTCTAACTTGGTCAACATAACATATGTACTTCAACAAACATTCAATTGCAACATGCTAGCTGAGAAAGAGAATGTCATACACAAGACATACAAACTTCAGCATGAGAACATTTTCTGCCATTCATAAATGAATGTACTGAATTAAACTCTTCCATTTATGACCTGTGATCATCTCATGAAGAAACTGTAGTACTCTGGTCATATTCATAAATAAAATTATGATGCAGACAGACAACATTTCTCTTTAACTTTCATTCCATTTCATGTACCTTCCTATAACAGCCAATGAGATCTACTCTTCCATTCCCCCAAAGTCAATCACACAATTTTCACCTGATAATAACATCAGAAACATTCTTAGTAATGCTAATNTCTTTAACTTTCATTCCATTTCATGTACCTTCCTATAACAGCCAATATATATTCTTAGTAATGCTAACGAAATTCCTCCATCCTACTTACATGTGGCACTTAATGAAGTCATTGCCTGAAGTCAATGCTTCCTGGTTTCTCATACTAAGGGAAGAATATAAACTGAGGATGTTTGAGAATGAGGTGTTGATGAGAATATTTGCACCAAAGATGGATGAAGTAACAGGATGTTCAAGAAAATTCACAATGAAGATGTCTGTAACTTGCATGCCTCATGAGATATCAGAATGATCAAATTGAGGAGGATGAGATAGGAGAGGACAACATAAATGCATACAAAGTTTTCACAGGAAAATCTCGGAGAAGAATATGAAAACGGATCTTAAAGAAATAAGGTGTTCACCTGTGCAACAATATGAAACAAAATTTATACAAGTAGTATGTTTACATTTACCCAACCAGACTCAAGTGATATAGTTATATCATTTAATGGCAAGGAAGTCTGGCTAAGCTGGTCAAAATGTCCTGTTCATATCTGCATTTTTTTCATTCTTTCCTTGCCATGAATAGTTCTGTATGTGACTAGCTGATCAGTCCTCATTCCAGATATATCCATTAACAGCAAGAACTCACCTAGTCCTGTAAATACTGTACCTCTTCAGTCCATAATTAAGACATACCAAAATGACTACACAAATTTACTATCAGTCTGTGTAAGTTAAACTTCACTGGCCATGTGCTGCATTAGTGTAGTGGCACATGTATACAGTCAGGTAGCAAGAGTGTTGCATTCATTCAATATTATTATTATTCACTCAGACTTAAAGTATGTCATCAGCCCTGTGGAACCAGAACATTTTAAATCCCCTATTATCAGACTATAAACTGTTACCCCTGTATTATGGTTAGACTGCCAACTTGTAACACCAGGACATTTAAAGTCCCTGTTCCCAGACAATGATGGCTAAAAACTGTTCTAGTTTTCAGTTTTAAGAAAGAGATTTAAAATGTGCATTTCAAAAGTGTTATCAACCAATATGAAACATCATCATGCCTAAATTACAGAATTATTTACATAATATTCTACATGCCTATGACAAAAGCAATGGTCATTGTTAAAAATTTCAGAAGTCCAATGTTAAGTACCTTTGTCACATTTTACAGCAATATACAGGACTCAGATTGCAGATATAAAGCAGTGACCTCAAATGATGATTGGAGGGGCAGACAAACTCTCCAACACTTATGTTTCTGTTGCACTGAAAAGGAAATGGGATGACATTTTGTTACATCCTGCCAAATTTCAAAAACTAAGTTCATCCGAACAAAAACACCTATTTTGGATACAGAGTGGATTTTTTCAGTTATTCTCCTTATGTGGCACTACTGTGTACATGAACAAGTTTGATCTAGATTACAAATCAAAACAACATAAAACAAAATTAGTGGCATCTATTATTATATTATCTCTTTCATGATGCTAGGTTCTGTTACGAGCAATAATACTATCTTCTGAAACATAAACAAACTTTACTAGCCGCTGTTGGTGAAACAATCATACAAGAACGTGTTACTGTAGACTGTAGCAGGAACATGATGGACGAAAGCAAAAGTCACACATCAGTGTCTCATGTATTTTTCTCCCTTTCCATCCACTTCAAAATCTTATATTTACCTATAAGAGAACTTCAGTGAGTACTGTGTAAATTTTTATCGAGTAACGTAATGGTGCATACACACTGCATTAAAAAGAAGACAAATACAGTGTAATTCTGAGGTTAAGAATGCATAAAGCTGTACCTCTACTTCATCATACATCTTCATGATGTGGTACTTAATTAACCACTGATACATGTTCACCTTCTATAGTACATATCAACATTACCTTCCACAGTATGTCTCACTAACCAAAACCATAAATTCACATGAATAAAAATCCATACAGAAATATGGTTTACAGGAACAGAAACTGAACCAACTCAATACATTCATATCCCTCATGCCACCATCATCAATAACAGCTGCAGCAACACTACGGCCCACAGTGAACCACGTCTGGAGAAGTTTCTACCAGCATTTCCACTCATGGCTATTGATCTCCAGTTTCTTTCCCCAAAAATCTTCGCATCCAGACTCATACTTTCTACCCGCCACAGTTTCAGCCTTCTGAGTCTTTTATTTTTCTTTCCTCTCCTTTATTCTGTGACATACAGGGTGTTTCACGACCTTAGGGCATAACTGCAGGAGGTGATTTCCTAGGTCTTTGTGACCAAAAAACTTCATATAAACATGTGTCTGATTTTGGACGGTTACAGAGTTATGACCATTTTCTCATTCCCGTACACGCCCTCGTGTAAACCGCGTCTGTCAGCTGGCAGGTCGCTATTTTTAGCCAGCTACAGACAGAGCGTTCTCGTTATCTCGACACTTGAGAGCTACCTAAGGTGTGGTGGGTTGGTATGTCTGGCGCGGTTCACATCCAAGCGGCAGCCTGTGTTGTGGCTGGCGGTGGCATTTTCGAAAATCAGCTTTAAGCACCAATAAATTCAAATTAAAGGTAATTTCACGAAGTTAACTTTACATTCATACTGTAAATGTCTCATGTATTATGCTGGTTTATTATTTTGTTCTGTTTATTGTCAGTAATCGTTACCTTCTATTCTGAGCTTAAAATGGTCATAACTCTGTAACTGTCCAAAATTGGACACATGTTTATATGAACTTTTTTGGTCACAAAGACCTAGGAAATCACCTCCTGCAGTTATGCCCTAAAGTCGTGAAACACCCTGTACAAATATGAATGAGATTAAACTCCAAATAACTAAGAGACATGCCTTACAAATTTTTGAGGAGAAAACCTCTGAACCTGTCTTACAAACCATTTTTCAAGGTTCCAGTAAAAATAAAATATAGGAAGTGATTAAATAACCTGTCACTATATGAAATACATTAATTTTTATATTGACATGTAATTAAATTTTACACTATATAACGCTTATACAGTGTTGTAACTAGCATCATATTTGAATGAATTTTTTAAATCATAACTGTGACGTACTTGCATCTCTTCTGCTTACTCTGTTCTCAATGAAGCCAATATGATCCTTGATGTTTTACGGTATCCTGATACGAAAATCATTCAGAACATCATACAATAATTGCTACATGTAGCGGTCTGCATAGTGAATGATCTCGAAGCCAACTTCCACCATGATAAGTATTATGATCATCCACTCTAGACGAATGTGATGTCGATCGCTGAGGTGTGATGACAGGAGTTCAACCAACTCCACACAATGATTCAGCTTCTCATTCATCACCTATAAAAAACAGGTAGAATCGATACTAACAAAATTTACACATCTTAACCTACAGTCAGTAGGAAATTCCTACTTCTGAGATGCTCACAACAGTGCATTCAGCTGCTATCCATGCTGTACAAGACCTGAAAGCTTGTAACCCATCCATTTCGTGCAAGATCCCAGGAAATAACGGCTCTACTAAAAGCTGAAATGTATACACCCTAAGGGAGATAAAGAACAGGTAAATGAAACTGGAACTACATAATTTAAAAGACAAAGTGATTCATTCTGCTGACTAATATGGTGACTAAGGCAGCAGATAAATGAAGTAAAATCCCAATCTTAGTGACCCCACATATACTGAATATTTTTTCTGGTTGTAATAGAAGCCAATATAAACAATGTATTAATTTCCTGTATGTAGTGGTTCATGCTGGTTTCTTCCTTGGCTTAATCTTTAACCATGCAGATTGAGACAATATTTTCTCATGAAAAATCAGCTGACTTTCATTGAACTACATGGTGTTACACCTCTGAAGACAGAACTCTTCATAACCACCATTACAATAACATTAAATCCTCATTTTTATATTATCTTGTCATATACACATAAGGAGCCTAGGTTGCGACATTCCTTCAGGTTTTCAAACTAAAATTGTATAAGCATTTCTCATCTTTCCCATGCATCAACCATGGTTCGATCATGCCAACAATATCTGCCAAGCCTGGGGCCTGGTATAACACGTAAGATTTTTATGGTGAGGGTTTGTAACCCCCCTTCTAACACCATAACTGGAGGAACAACCCCTGTCAGTTGTCCACAACTGCTTATTCAATACAAAACAGAGTTCCTTATTCGCTCAATTAACCAACTTCTCACCTAACAGAGACCTTAGAATATAACTTTATTTTTCCATCACAACACAACAACTAAGGAGTATCTAGGTCAATACCCAGCTATGCCTCACTACATGTTTCGGCCGTTAACGGCTGATACCTAGATACTCCTTAGTTGTGTTGTGACGGAAAAATAAAGTTATATATTGTAACACAACAGGATGCATGAAATGAAGATTCAGTTTAGAATATCCAGCAAGGTTGTATACATACTCTTGTCCGCCTGCTGATGCTGAAGTAGCTGCACATTTTTTTGTACAGTTCTTCCTGTCCCTCATGTTCCCAATAAAAGTCTGGAGTATCTAGTAAGTCTGAGCTCAAATTTATTAGATGGCGCAAGGAAAACAGTTCACCTGTTTTGCGCAGAACATCTTCCCTTGACATACTAATCTTGGTGCCATGTTTTAAATCCTGTGAGGAAAAGGAATTTTATACACACACTGACATTTAAAAGCCAGCAGATACCAGAAAATATTTCCTTTTACAAAGTTCATGCTGCAAATCAAATCAGTTTATAACTACCTACCTACCTAACTGAACTACTTCATGGACCTAAGACCTTCTCAAGAAGCCGCCAGTCACTTGAATACTTAAGAATTTCCCAACATTTTATAGGAACCAAATGTTCATTACCATGTTCACAGGAGCCCTCCACTGGCCCTCCTTATCCTGAGCCGGATCAGTACAGTCCATACCATCCCATCCATTTTAATATTATCCTCCAACCAATATCCAGTCTTTCTAGTGGTCTCTTACCTTCTGATGTTCCCACCAAAATCCTGTACACATTCCTCTTCTCCCCACGTATGCAATATGCCCTGCCCATCTCATCTCCTTGCCTTCATCATTCAAATTATATTTGGCAAAGAGTACAAGTTACGAAGCTCTTCATCATTCAATTTTGTCCAACCTCTTACCATTTCATCCCTCTCTAGTCCAAATATTCCCCTCAGCACCCTGTCCTCAAATACCTTCAGTCTATGTCCTCAAATACCTTCAGTCTATGTTCTTTCAGGGATGTTAGATCTGTGTGATATTTCATTTTTAATTTGAAGACAATCTGTTATTTGTTATCATTTATATGAAGAAAAAAATTAACACTTTCCAGTAATGTTTAAAAAATTCACATCAAACAGCTCTTTTGAGGAAAAACTCTGGAAAAAGCACCACAAATGCTTGGGGTTGTTTTTGAGACTAGCTTTATTACAATACAGCTTACCCTCATCTTGAAGTCTGATTAAACTTAACTGTAAACATATACAAGAAACAAAACATACTGCTCTTTTGCAATACATTTAATTTGAATTCCAGCAGCTCCTTTCTTGGTATCTTGCTGATGAGATGTGAAGCATCAGTGCTACATTCATCTCTTAGAAAATTACCACTTGGAAGTCCAGGAGCAAGATGAAAGGAGGACAATGAGATGCATCCTAGGAGACAGATTATGAGGATGGAACTAGTTGAGGACCATGGCCAATAGCAGGTTTTTGGATTATTAGTGTCGAATCTTCAAGTTCTACCAGAGAATGAATACATTCTACACACCATCACTGATGAGGATTACAGAGTATGCAAGCTTCTGAACACACAAGAACTGAGTAACTTCAAAGATCATTACAAACCTCAATAACAAATTCGATGCTATCTACATATCTGTTAAGAGATGCTTCCCAGACACCCAACTTTACAGACAGAGCCATCACATTGGAGAACGTGTACTTATCCAGTTCTGTCTGGCCCTCACTTCCAAGCATAATATGACCATCTTGAATGTGACTTTGTTTTCTGAAATACAGTTATTTACACAATTACTCAAAATGCCATAATGATGTCTGTTGAATTGAAACAAATACTTACACTGTGTAGTCAGTAACAAACTTGCTATGCAGACCTTCGAAGCAAGATGTACTGTGGCTTTTTGTGACTTATTTATCCTGCTGTCAGTATCTCAGACTGTATATCAGATGGTAAAATGATTGGTGAATAATGAGTTGTACAAATTTACAACACAGCGGTCACGGCCTAATTAAAATATTATTCTGCAAGTGACTTGGAGGTACTGAGGGAAATCGCCCAAAATCTCAGTCAGGATACCTAGTGTGTCAGCTTAGATTCAACCTGAGGAACTCCCGAATAAAAGTTTAGTGTTATGCTACATCAACCTGCCTGGTAAGAAGTGCATTCACCTTACTTTTTCAGAAAATTTTCAGCAGCAACAAATATTAAATTAAAAGAAAATAAGAAAGAAATTGACAGATAAATTCTTGTGGGATTTCAGGTCCTCACAGTAATGACTGTGAAGATTACTGTCTTGTCATGTACTCCACCAAAAATGGAGGTACCCAGTTCCTCTGAAACATTGGTACTGTCCGAGAGTCCTGAAGGAGGATGGTGGCAGAATGGGGTAACAAGATCAGAGACAGGTCTCAACACTGGTAAGTGAAATGGGGAAAGCAACAATCTACCTTCAGTACTTGGTCAGGCAGTCCTATCTAACAATGTGGCATTAGATCGTAGAAGACAGCAGTCACTGCCTTCTAAAGAACTCCCTGGGCTGATGTTGCAAACACTATCACTTTGACACTGTCACCCGACACATATTAGCAGTGCCATGAATGGATTTGATTTGCACAACCGTCACATAAATACTTTTATGAGATGGCAGCACAAAACAACCCACTTATATGTACAGTCTTACAATATCCCAGCTTCAGTGTATGTATCGACTGTAAGCAAATATAATGATTCATCATAATTTCAACATGTTAATACACAGTTCAATTGAGCTGTAAAAATGCTGAGCCTGTTCCATCTACCTCCCATCTTCATAACTTACTTTTTGCAATCTCATGAACTCCTTCTCAGTCTTCCAATCAACAACTTTCTAGAAGGCAGTCCCACCAAAAAATGTGTTATGTATTTCTTGTCTTTCTAAATCACAACCATTTATTCAGCCCATCATAAAACTCCAAAAGTTCACTGCCTTAATTTGACTGCATGCAAAAATAATTAAGATAATGTCTACCTATTTACAATAAATGTTCATACGTGTGTGCAACTCAACATAATCTTTACCGTCAATTAGCAACAAAAGGTTCTAGGAAGATTTTATAATACCTAGTTTCCTTCAAATGATTCAATCTGTGTGGAGAGGATAGTGAGAATTATAAATTAACAAAGTGACCCATGTCTGTCCATAATTTTCATTGGCACAAATTCCAACTACTTTAAATCTGTCACACATAATCTCAGTTTTCAAATCTGTAATTGTTTATGTAGAAAAAACAATTACCTGCAGACTTTGTAATCTACCACAATGGTCCATTAATTATTCCCACTGAACCAAAAGCTAAAGAAAGATTTTCCACTAACAAGAAAAAATGTCATCTTCTGGGATGTGGCACCGTGTAGATCTTGTGTGAACCGATGTTCCTCCGAAACGTTGGTTCCCACAAGATCTACACGGCTCCACATCCCAGAAGATGGCATTCTTCATAGTCACAGCTGTGAAAACCTCAAATCTTACATGTTACTTAATTATTAAGCAAAATTACCGAATTAAAACTTGCAGCCATTTTGATGACCACACACTACACACAATTTCAGAACCCTACATTAAGTGGCATTAGTGTCATGCGCACTTCACAAATTTGCTTGGCTGCCATATTTCTTACAACAGAAATTAGGAAGCACAATGATAGTGCAGCCTCTAGGCATGATGTTCATATAATGTTTCATAAAACCTACTGGTTCAAATTAATAGAATTTGGGAAGTAGAATAAACAGGGAACCTTCCAAACTGTTTCATTCTACTAACATCTTTCTATTGAATATGTTCACAATGAGGAAAAAGTATTTGTTTACCTTCTATAAGGCAATAACTGTAGTAGGAGCCACTTCCTAATTCAAGTTAACTAAGAATGACCAATAAAGCAAATGTACATAGTAATCACATTAAAAGTCAACTGTTTACTGACCCAACTGCATGAGTGTACGGCATAACCTCACTCTCATCATGAACTAGCCGTTCATCATAACTGTTTTCTTCAAACTGTCGTATGAAGCTGAGGACATTACCACTCTCCAGTTCAGGAACATTCCAAAAGACAGTCGTGCCTTCACGAAAGAAATAGATTTCTCTAGGCTCATCACCAACTTCATACCTAGCTGCTACATGCACAACATCTGGAACTGCAGTAAAATACACTTTTGTGCAACGTCATGCAATGTTTCATCATCACATATAAGAGTAAAAATGGCTGAAGTAGAGAGCAGATTATCAGCCTTGAGGCTGAAAAAGCACACTAGCTTCACTGAGTCAAGTCAGATTGAACTGAGTATGACTCACTAAAATACTGCAAAAGCAGACCCTCCATTTGAATCTACTGAACACATTCAGTATGACAGAGGTATACAGGACCTGTATACAAAACAAATTGGGCTGCGTTGTATCTGAGGCTCTCACAGCAGTGTTGATGGAGAAGTCTGTCTTCTTGCACACGTCGTACCTGCTTCTTGCGGGTTTCGTTTGGCATATTCTTTGACCCTGACAATGGAGGCGAAGTGTTCCTCTGAAATGTCGGTTGACTGCAATATGTAATGCAGCACCTTAGAGAGTCAGACTTGATTTGACTTCATAGTGTTGATGCAGTTAGTGTGCTTTAAAGCCAAGATCATTTTAACACATGGTCAAATCTTAATTCAAGAACTGTTTGTCAATCTCCACTTAGAAAATGACAAATTTCTTCTCTTACCCACTTGGTTTTGATCTGTTAGTGCTCTTGGTGGTGGAATCGGCACATACAGATTTTGTTGTAATAGTCCTTTAGTCAGTTTCTCCAGATCATATTCTTCAGCTGTTGTAAATGCAACTACATTCCAGTACTGAAAAGAATATAACTAATTATTTTGACACCATTTATGGGTAAGTTCCAACACTGGACATAAAGCCTCCAGTACCTTATGAATAGGAGGCTGGGTGGGTGCCACAGCCAGTCTGGATGATATGAAGGAGAGAAAAATCATTCAACCCTGGCAGAAATTGAACCCTGGTAACCCAGCCAGTAGCCTAGTCCCTATCCTGGCTCCTATCCAGTCGTAGCAGGGCTAATCTTAAGTGAATCAATGAAATAAAAGAGTGATTCTTCTGCAAATCTTTGACCTCTATTTTACTTCACATACAAGTCTGTGACATGTTAAAATTTCTAGGTTAGGTTCTTAATTTGGCTGTAGTTCAGTTCACATACAATGTTATGGTAAGTTAAATTGCTTAATAAACTTCCCTTTAAAGAGAGAGTGGTGGTGATTTCACTCTGAAAGTGTTCCAGATACCTTTTGGATGTGAACTGCATGCTGATAACACTTTATGCTGGAGTGATTGTAGGGGTTTATTTAACAACAGCATCAGTAGTTCAAACTATGCAGTGTTAATAATGGGGTAAAATATAAATAACTAGATGCTATATAGCCTCAGTACCAACACTGACATTAAATAATCAACTAAGAAATAAAAAATTGGTAAAAATGCCGAAACATGCATTTGTGAGTGGAGGAACTGGGGAGAATAATTAAAATGGAGGGGTGACGCTTGGCTACAGTGAATAGGATGAGGAGTTCAGGCAGTAACAGAATGTTTTGGGGGAAGGAATCTGGTATATGAATTCTAAATCATTCCAAACTTCTATTTAACGTGACTAAATTAAACAAAATATTTCACACAATAGCAGCGTTTATTAAGATTGAGTAGAGCATGAAGTTATGCCAACATTTCTATCTCATGAATATTTGATGGGGATCAAGATTTGTCAGTAAATATGAACTAGCTGTAAATGTAAGGATATTATACCAGACACCAAAATTAGTGGGTTATGTATAGTATCCATCCCTTCTCCTAAAAAAAATCCCGATCCGGAGGTAAGACATGAAAGCTGTAAGGATATAAGTGGAGAATGTTGCGACTTATTTCTGCTCCAATTTCCCGAACTTTTAACCTCCAAGATCTGAGGAAAATACTGGGATACTTGACTTCGCATTCTGCCTCAATATTCACTTATATCTACGTTATAAGTGACAGTCGGCTTCGATGTAAATTGCGACTGTATAAAAAATAAGCAAAAACACAAAATCTAGAACCTAATATGGTACTACACCCCGAGTTTTCTTCCATCCTCTTCTTCCAAATGCGGTCTTTTTCGCCGCTGAACTCGGGTCCTCATTTGCAGTGCGGAGACACTTTCGTGGATTCCTTGCGGCTCACTTGCTGCTCCTCCTTTAACTTTCGAAGTCCCCGTACTCATACTGCTACTCAGTACTTCCTTGAAATCATTCTGAAGCTCAGACATCAACATTCCATGGCAATCATACTTATTTAAACGAATAAAATGTGAGTATGATTTACGGCCGGGCTTGGAACCAGCAACTAACAAGTTTCCATTACACAACAAATAACCAAAGGATGCCTTGAAGTTACGAAACTGTGCAAAAAGGCAAACAAAATTTCGCGCTTTTCTGCAGCTGCTGCCTGTAATGAACATACTTGCGTACACTCCTTTCCAGTTTATTCCTATGACCTGAAAATACTACTATAACTATTTTCTCTTTCTAAGCATTTGTAATCATCTCATGGCGGTACAAACATCAAAATTTATCGGTATGGCCAACACTAGAAACAGAACATATTCCTTTCCTGGTGTACAGCTCAGTGCTATTGGCTGCTTACATTGCTGGCGGGACATTAGGCACGGTGACGCAGGTGCAGTTATTCATTATCCTGCCATCCGTGATAAGGGAATTTAAAAATGTCGCTGTCTGTTTAGTGGATGATCTGTTCGTGCCAGATCTCTTTACTGTTTATTTTAATTGCTGTATCGGTTTGGTCTTTCAGTTTGTTGAAAATTACTCTGTAGTAATGAGACTCACACTTTGCCTCTTAAAGAAACGCCCTCTTGGGTATTTATTCAGAGGGTAATAAAATTGTGTCCATTGACTGTTCACGAAAATGTATTAGGTTAAGGACTAACTGTTCAAAGTTACAGAATTGTATGTGTAATATTTAAGGTAGTGCAGCTACATAACGGTATAAGTAGAACAGCAGTTTTTGTCTGATACTGTTTTTTTCATCACAGTTCACTTTGGTTTCAGGAAGTATAGACTTGTGAAAGAAGTGACTGCGAAAGATCGTAATAATTTGATAAACGACTACGCTCGTGAAGAAGAAAATATGTTTTATTTGAGACATCCCTATCTCACTTATGTAAGTTTACCAATTAGCCAGTTAACAGCCATTTACCAACAGTAATTACTCGTACAAACGTTTTTGCAGGACTTGAAAATAAACTTTAAGGTAAAAACGGGGAAAGTAGTCCCTCGTGTTTCATTAAGCCTAGGAGACACATGGGAGAATGGAGGTATAATTAAATCTTTCTTAACCTTGGCATTCTATGGAGGTGAGTAATCGGCTTGACACCCCAGCTGTTTTACCCCCAGTACCTATCGGATAGGAGGTTGGGTGGGCCCCAGAATGGAGAAGATTATCATCTTGCCCCTGTAGGGGATTGAACCCTGGTTTTCCAGCCTATAGTCCATGACCATACTGACTCTAAAAGATCTCATAACTACATCAGTCAGCATATTTGGTTTCTATTTACACCCACAAAAAATACAAAACCCAACTTCTCAAACCACAGTTGTCAGTTTTATTTTGCATTATGTTGAGTACACCTAAAGGTTACATGTGTGTAGATTAGAATTACTACATTCCATAGATCCTCGTAAACAGGAACAAATGGTAGTAAAATACATCACACTTTTGTGTGGATAAAATTGTTACTAGAAAGGGATATTGGAAAACATAATCAACTTATGTCATAAGAGACTGAATTCTGTTAACAGGAACAATCCCAAGGACATGCACAAGCTCTCAAGAAGAAGGAAAAATGGCTCGACAACTTCAGGAAAGTACGTACTACCTACAAGGATCATTTCACTATGGAGATGCAGTATTCACATCTGAATGTTAAAAATGCCTGGGAATGAAGTTGCAGACTTCACAATTGCACTTTTGTTCCTAGTACGCTGCAACTTTTTATTATGTAGATGAAAATACATTGATATAGGACATGTCCATATATATTATCAATGATAATGGTATTTGCTTTGGTGTATCATGTAAATATATCATAGTAAAATTAAAAATGTTTAAACTCATGGTGTAAAATTCTATGTATAATTATGTAATTCAAATTCCAAAAGTTTATACTTTTAATTAAAATTTTGTTGATGTATAAATGATGAGATTGTCCTTGTACCAAGGCCTACGCATTCTCCATGAATGGCAGCTTCACATTCTACCTACTTTCACCACCAGGAAAGATGCTCACAGCATCCATGGGATAAGAGTGCTGGATCCCAGAACCATTCTGGATAGAGTGAGGAAGAGGAAAATTATTTTCCTCAAGCTTGAAATCCAACAATATGTAGATGTTACATGGTTTATGGAAAAGGGAGTTGCTGCTAAGCACTTCTAAGGAAACATTTTTATATTAACAAAATAATTATAAACATAGCAAGCACCATAAAAATATTGGGCAACTTAATGAAAGAACCAGCACAGAAATGTCAAGGACACTAAAACAAAATTTTCTGAAAACCAATGATTGGTAACATAAGTCTCATCTGAGTATTTTATAATGTATTTTTTATGACTATATCATGTTTGTCTAAATAAATTACCTGTACCCTGAATATTCATCTACCTAGGCTTCTTTTGGAGTCCAGTTTATGGAGACAGATAATGCCAAAAAATACATATAATGCAAGAATATTTATTTGATGTGATGATTTACAATGTAATACTCTATGGAGCATATAAAATTTTCAATTATTAACAAATTCCATGCAGAAAAAAAAGGAGGAACTTTCTGACATGTAACAAAATAAATCTGTATACATAGGACTAAATAGGACTACACCACAGCCACCTCTGCTACACTCTACAGCTATGTTTAAATGATTAAACTAGGCACACCACAAGTAATATATAAAAAGTAAATACATATTTTACTTTCTCCCGTTACAGAAGTATTTTCATGCCTTCCCATTTTATTCATAGTCAAGTAGGCCATGCAGAAGTGTCCTGTTCTGTCATTGCATAAAGAGAATAAAATCTTGCATTGTTTATCAATTTAATTATAACATTCAAAATAACTTTAAAAGGAGTATTCTTCAAGGAAATCCTTGTAATGTATGCAAGACTAGAATATGATAGACACCATATTTGTTCCTCAGTTTAAAATCTAATAAAAGTGACTGCAGTGTGCAACATACAAAACTGAATTCTGCCTCAAGCTTGGATGAGGGAAATTATGATTTGTATTATTCTTATCCTGATAAATTCCCATTTATTTCTGAGAATAACTGTTAATACAAGTATTATGTTTCTGGACATCCGACCACCTCTATAAATGGGCCCAACTGAATGGGTTTTACCTGAAGATGGAGACAGAATCCAGTCTCTGAAACATTTTTCTTGTAATATAAACAGGACAATAAAAAATGCTGCTGATTGTAAGGGCAGTTGCACACAACGTGATACAACTTCCCCAGCTGTGCTGCAACCCCAGAGAGCCACAAGTGGACATACATAAACACCAACAGCACTTACTACCAAACCATACATTCATCAGTCCAGAGCTATTTTATGTTGTTAGCTTTAAAACAAATAAACAAGTGTGACAAACAGTGAGTTAGTGTGTGTGGTACGTGTGTGTACATACACATATATATACATTGTCCTATTTGCACTTACATAAATTTACAATATGGATTTATTATTTTTGATTAAAATTTTATGTGAGCTCCTGTTCTTACCACCATTACAATTGTAATGACATATTCAAACAAATACAGCTGTTAAATTTCAGGAACTGAGACGATATATTCTGTATAGTCCTATGACATGAGTGTGGTCACAATGAAGATTCTATATAGTGGACTGCAAAGAAGAAAAATTGATCATATTGTAACTAAGGCTAGAACAAGCTAACACAGTTGAATATTTTCATTCTGTGACATTTCTGTAGATGAAGACTTGATTCAGGATAGTACATAGCACCCTTTGCAAAATAATATGGAATATGTAAACAATTCAAAGCACTTATGGAATCTAACTGACTCAGTAATACTGACATGTACAAAACATTTTCATATTGTCCATACCCTGTTCCTATAAAGTAAGGTAAGGTAAAGTTGTCCCTGTACTTAACTAATTAAGCAATATGCCATGAAGATATATGGGGCAGTGGTTGTATAGACCTACGTCTTCTTAACATCGGCACTAGTTTGGAGGTGAGTGTTCAGCTTCACACCCTGGCCGCTTTACCCTTGGGAAAAGAGCCCCCAGTACCCACTGGATAGGAGGCTGGGTGGACCCCAGAGCCAGTCTGGACAACATGGAGAAGTGAAAATTCCTGCTCCCATCAGAACTCAAAATCTGACCGCTTGGTCATCCAGCCTGTAGCCAATCGCTATACCAAATGCTATCCCGGCTCATTTCCACAAGACACAGCAGAACTTCTCATATCATAAATACAAGCAAACATACCACAAAACATACTAAGTACATACATGATGAGAAATCAACAACCTCTGCTACAAAGTACTTAAATTTCATATATATATATTAAATATCACATTGCTTTTTTAAACAACACAGCATCTCAAATTGTTATACATTAATCTGCATCAGTTTTTAAATCACAGACAAAAACCATTAACCCTATGTTAATTATGTAAAACCCAAATTCTGAATTAAATCACAATACTTGTAAGCCAGAGATAAGTATCAGTGACTATTAGGCATGTCTGACACAGAAGTACTCTGTTTAGATGTTTGGGAATGAGAATTCTCAGAATATTTCATTTACAATGATAAGCAGACACGATTTTCCAGAACTAAGCAAAAGCTTCAGGGAATGACCAACATATATTGAAAGGTTCTTACAAGGTAAACTCATAAATTTATCCCTATATGTATCATTGTTGAGAATGATAAGTATGTCTTAAGGCACTGGAAATAGCTTCCTCAAAATGAAGTGCTCTGGAATAAGCAGATGACACCTATCCATGTTTACCCCATTTCCAGCCATGTTCACAACCAAAGCAAAATTTCACACACGTCATTTGTTATTCCTTTTATGGGACAATTATAACTGTAACACCTACCTTGACAGTCAATAACTTACTACTATGGACCCTTTCCTACATAAAAATGGTTGTCTCTGTAACAAATTATTAATGTCAACAACGGAGATGTGATTGAGTTTCTAGAAGGCAGGAGCCAAGTTTTTAATTATTGTTTACTGGTATATGGCCTCCATCCTATGGTAAAATCTTATGACCATCATTCATACTGTCTTATACACACACAAATGTTCAAAATGTGATTTCCATTTATAAGAACTGTTAATAATGTGTGAAGTTTCACCAAATACTTCTTTTGTTCACCTTCCACTAACAATGTACATTTTGTTCATTTCAATGTTCAAGATACTTTTAAAGAGTCATCTGAGCTCATCAAACAACAGGAAATTTTATATTAATTTCCATAAAAAATACAAAATCATTAGGAGAGAGAACTAAAAAGAAACAGATAAAATGTGAAGCATTCACTAACATACAAGCTAACAAATCTGGCATTTCAATTACACATCAATCCATTTAATGGAACACAGAATAATCAATTGTTACAACAGAATATAGCAACCAATAATGTCAGTTCTCTGTTTCTGTACAATAACCTGTTGGGCACACATGTAAGGTTGAAGAATTTGATATGTTGTTTATGGTTAATTTTAAATTTTTGTTATGTTTTGCTACCATGGAACTGTTTTTAATATCAGTGAAACTTCAACCTATTCTATTACATGCACAAGTCAACGACAGTGGCGCTGCAATGGTCATTTTACACCTACCCCTTTACTGCATCTAGCCTAAAGCCCAATCCTTTAATCTACATAACATAAATAAAAATACATATTGCCAATATTTCTGTCAACAGTACTAATACAAATGTAACATTCTAAATGCAGACCTGGTTATACTGCTAAAACCTGCTGAATACTGGTTCTGTAAAATTTAAATATACAAATATAAAAATAATTTCCTGAATGCATAATATCTCTATTGATGCAATTCTTTCTAAATGTATATTTTTACATTAATAAATTCTGTTTTTATACATAAACACTTGAGAATTACTGAGCCAATAAAATACTGTTATCAATTTCAGGATTAGGTCATACCCTTCAACTGTGATTGGCCCTTGTGCCTATTCAGGATAATTTATTTCTTTGTCCAGGCCATTGCATCTGGTTGCAGATCTGACTTGAGAAGCTGTTTTCCTGTGGATACCAACTCAGCAAATTTGGCTGCAACAGGATCACTTCCAATTGTTGCAACAGCAGCCACACGGTCACCAACAATATAATGTGCCACAAACTTCAGTTCCTCCAGACTTCCACCAATCACAACTTCGTCAAACTTTGGTGCATATCCTTTTTTTTTTTTTTAAAGAAAAAAAGAAAGAGAAGATATCATTCCTGAATATAACTAATCACATTCACCACAATAATATATATGTATTTTATAAATGCCCATATGGTATACAAATGTGGATCTGAACATCATATGACCATTAACAAATATATGATAAGCACTGTACCAGAACTGTGCAGGGAGCACTTTCAACGAAGAATCCTCAATGCACGCTATTACTCATGGACACTTAACCAGAAAAATAAGTATAGTTCATAGGATCTGAGGATCTCATAGCAGTGGTTTTGATTAGAGTTTTATCTTCTGGGATATAAAGCCATGTGTTCCGTTAAAAGTCAACTGACGTTCCAGAGGAACATGTTACCTCCATCTTCACTGGCAGGTACATGTGGATTTCTTGCTTGGCCTTCTTTGACCTTGAAGATGGAGGCAACACGTTCCTCTGAAATATCAATTGACTTTCAATGAACTATACAGCATTGTTTCCCAGAAGACAGAAATCATCACTTTCTATTCAGCTTTTCAAATGTCGATCTCAGCTTTAAACATAATGAAGACTGACACTATGGTCTTCTGAGTAATGCTACCATGTCGTTTGGTAGATGGGTGTCAGTTTCTTGGAAGAACATACTTAAGTTAAACTGTATTAAGGTATGCTATGCAGGACATGTACTGTCATCCATGTTCATAATCTGTCTACATAAAAGAATTGCTGCATGTGATTTGTTCTTGTTAGGTTTAAGTGACTGCTCACAGTAATACTCAACATCATACCTGCAAACCGAACACCTTTTCCAAAGAGCATGGTCCAGAAAAAGGGAACTGTCTGTACTTCTGTCTCTTTGCCTGCCATATTGAGTGCCGCAATACGGCCATGGTAGTGTGCCAACTGCCAATGTCCAATGCATGCAGTGGTATCAAGTATAGGGGCATATGCATTGTCACCACCAGCATACACACCCTTTATGTTACTCTCCAAATGCTACATAAACACACAAAAGAAACAATGAATATACTTCCAGCATTACCATCTTGGAACAACAGACACTTTTTTTTTAATTCGCTTAGTGGGGGGTGGAGTCGAACTGGGTCTGCTCAGCACAGCGGTCACTGATGGCCTACTGTAGCCTGCCCTGGGTGATGATGATGGAGAATTTGGTGGAATAAAGATTGGCAGGGGAAACCGAAGTACTTGGAGAAAACCAGCCCCAGCATCACTTTATCCACCACAAATCCCACTTGACAAGACCCGGGATCGAACCCAGGCCACTGCGGTAGGAAGCCAGCGACTAATTGCTTGAGCTATTGCGTGGCCACAACAGACACTTAGTATGATAATTTGAGTTCCACTGCTGATTAGGAGTCCAGACATTCATACACAACACCACTTTGTAAAAGTAAAATAAAGTAAAGTAAGACAACAAACTGGAATTTTTAAGGGCGGAAAAATTCAGGGAACAAGTCCTCCGGGAGGGACTTTAAGCCGTGGGTCCTGTGTCGTAGCTTTACGGCACGTAAAAGAACCTCATATCTCCGAAGGAGGTCACTGAGCCAAATTCAGTCCAACAGTAGTATCTAATGCCTCTGAGAGATGGGGGAAGCATTATTGATACCGCCAAGCCAGTAGAGGCCGAACTCGCTGGCTCGGTCGGGACTGATGGTACGCACCAATATCGGTAGGGTATAGAGACTGGTAGAATATCATAGAGGGAAGCACAATGGACCAATACTGGTCTAAGTGCATGGGGAAACCCACCCTCTCCAATAACTAACTAACTAAGACAACAAACGCATTACCTTGTTAACAATGATAGCACCACTCTTATCCATATCCACACCTGATCCATCAAGGAATTTTGTGGCTGGTGAAGATCCTATTCCAAGCACACATATGTCAGCTGGTAGAGTGCTGCCATCTGCGAGCTCCACCTGACTCACTGTATCACCTGAAGGACCTGCCAGGAAGCGAGCCACTCCTGATTGCATTTTGAACAAAACATTCTTCTCCTTGAACAGGGCCATTAGGCGGGCTCCAATCTCTTCTCCCAGAACTGCACGGAACGGAACAGTATCTCTACCAATCACAGTCACTGACTTTGCTTTCTCCACACAAGATGCAGCAGCTTCCATGCCTGAAACAAAGCAACAGCATGGGATCAATATCTTCATTACATTTCTGAATAAAAATATATCAATCACCTTTTCAGGTTGTTCCTGGCAAAGCCAGTTCAGTTTTGTGAGAAACAATTTTAACTACTGTACATATTATGCTAAATTCTTCCGTAACACTTTACCTGGTAATGGACTATCCATTAAATATTCCTATGCAAAGCTATTTATAACAATTTTTCTCTCACTCTAGAATTAATATACAGAGGGAATTCTTGGAAGAACTTCCAATGCCTACTTTCTTTCAAATGTTTCAGCTGACAAAGTGAGACTCCCAAGAACTACATAACAATCCTTTTGTGGGCACAATTTCCACAAGTACAAATACTTAATATTGTGGCACATAGACCCGTTGCTAAGCAATGATTCTGTAAACAGCAACTGTTTCTCGGCAACGGTTTGGTACACATGTTCCTGTTGCTAGGCAGCAGATTCTTAATAATGCAACAGTTGGACAAAACAATAAAAGAACTGTGTTTTCTATGTGGTCTGTGTCAAGATGTTATAAGCAAAGGACAAAGTTAGTTGTCAGCTGAAAAATATAAGAGGCTTAAACTTGGCAGTGGTCAAGCTTACGACCGTTCAAGTGACTAGGCTGCCGTTGTAGCATAAGAAATTTTAAGATATGCATGCTCTGCTCTGTAAAGCCTGTACTGACAGAGGACTTGTGTGTAGTGCAAAAGCAAGAATTTTTCAATAACATGTTATATGTGAGAAATGTACACTTGATGAAAGGCCAAGCATATTCATAACAGACAAACCCATCTTCTCATCAGAGAGGATGTTACATAAGGACTTTTACCACAAGGGTTCATTTGGAGGAAAAAATCTCTGGTCGTGGGTCTCAAGACAAACTGACTGGCTGCAAACTGCCAGTCATAAAGTAACTCTGACTTTGACTTTGTTGTCAGATGAATTCTGTATGGGAGGCTGTGAAGAAAACAGTCAGTTGCAAGAGTGCTCAGCTGTGAACAGAAGACTTTATGTGTGATATTTGTGTAATTCACTGGAACTATTATAGTTCCTATGTTAAAATCTGTTGTCAGGAAATGGCTAGTGTAAACTGTAATAGACTGAGGACAACAGTCTGTATGTGTGTCAGTAAAGTGTAGTCATGAGTCATGAATGTATACGTGGTAAATAAATTGAGCCACCAATCCAACACTGTCTACAGTCATACATACATGTGCAGTATATTAAATTTATCAGAGATAACTCCAAAGGTTTTAACTGACATATGTCTGTAATTACCGACACAGAAACAATATTTCAAACAGAATCTGCAGGTATGTATTTATTTATTTATAAGATCTATCTTCATCAAAATATCACATGCCTAACTCAAATAGTTCACTAGAGACTGATATGAAATAAAATGCTAAATGTACATTCTGCACAGCTGCCATGTTGTACGGCATAAACATCTCAGAGAAAGTTGCTTATTTTGATTACCACATAAAATTTCAGGTTTCTACATAAAGTGACAAAAGCATAAGTTTACATGGCTGCCATGATGATATTATTCAAGTAGGGAGATCTTTCATGGCATGATGTTCATATGAAGCTTCATGTATGTCAGTCAGTTGATTCAAAAGTTATTAACAGGAGACAGAAGTACAAAGATGATAGCCTTAAGCCAGCTTCTCTTATATATGAAGGCAAATGGCGAAAAATGAATAATTTGAGTCACCTGGGGGGGAGGCATGCCGTTTTATATAGAATAGAGGCAAAAGACTAAAATATGTTAAAAGATGCTGAGTTAATAAAATGTAAACTGACCAACAAATGATGCTCCAAGGATAACAATATTTTTCTCTGGGCCAAGTTGACCAGAAATACCATATGAGTCTTCTATTGTACGAACCACAAATATATTTTTTAGGTCTGCTCCAGGAATGGGGGGTCGACGTGCACTGCAGAACAAATAAAATATATCACACTTCTGTAAATACAGCATGAAGTACACAAACCGTTAATTACAAGATTGATTTGAATAAGCAAAAGTAAAATTATGAAATGTATCAAATACTGTTTCTCTGTAGGATGTAAGGCTATAAGTTATGGCTGCTAACAATAAGTTCAAAATGTTTCATTTTTTTGCATTTTATCTGAAAGCATAAAGATTAAAATGCATAAAATGGTAATTTTACCTATTTCCAAGATGGAGTTAATTAATGTAACAGACATACATGGACTATGATATTTAAGAACAAGGTTCTTAGCAAGACATATGAACATATGAGAAATGAAGCAACAAATGACCGGTAAAAACTACACAATGAGGAGAATCATAAATTGTACCCTTTATCCAATTCTGTCAGGGTGACAAAGGCATGATGGATGTGAGGGGCAAGATGTAGAATGCATGGGGATATAAGAAATACATACAAAGTTCTTGTTGGGAAACCTTGGAAAATGTTACTTGGAAGAGTGGCCTGATTTGGAATGTAACATTACAGTGGCTCTTTTACAAAATTATTACAAAGCTGTGGAATGAATTCCACTCACTCAGGATGGGGTCTGATGGTACTACTTTTGTGGACACAATGATAAGACATTCAGGTTCCTCAGAAAACAAGGAATTTCTTGATCAACTAAATAAATACGAACAGCTTAATTAAGATCCTGCACCATGTGGTCTTGCTTCCGTCTCAGAAGGGTTTAAGTCACTGTGTATGTACTGATGATGGCATGGAATTAGGTGTCATGAAGGTGTGGTGGCTTGCAACAGTGTGATTATTTAAAACCTTCATGAGACTTGCCCAACTGGTTAAAAAATTATTACAGACAAGCAGACACAAATATACAAACATAGTATTGTAACGTGTCTGGAGTAGATACCTCCATGGAAACGCAATAACAATGGGCCACTGCACAGGAAGTGCAGAAGCAATTAACGCGTTTCTCCCGGAGATGAACAACAGAAGGCCGTTGAGTACCAACGGATGAGACGAAACACGTTACCGCCATAATCTATAGAGATCGTTCCCGAAGCAACGGAATGCTGAACACACGGGATCGAACCTTGGCGAGAGGTGTCCTCGATTGAGTCTGCATGACCCATATATAAGCAGAGCTTAGGACATGTACTAGATTATTATTATTAGAGAACCGAGGGTCAAACATTGAGGCAAAAGCCAATTAATACTACAGCTGATAACAATTGTAAAGAGTGTAAGAGTGAATATTCAATAAAGATTCGCTGAATCCGAGACCCACGTGAATTCATTTGTTGCGTGACATACCCAACATGTGACAGTATCATGATTTTACAAGCATTAGTTTCTTTCTAAAAACACAGACGTTTAAGAACTCATAAAACAATTATATATCAAAATTCACTACTCACTCTGAACCAGTGCCTAAGAAGACAGCATCATACTTCAGTTCGTTTCCAGAGCTAAGTTTCAAAACCTTTGCTTCAGGATTTAAGCCAATGACTTCTGTGCCAGTCAGTACCTCTATTCCATGTTCCTGAAAACAAGAAGAATTGCTTGTCAATTATACTGTCACATGTAGGGGAGTACACGTGACAAAAATAACAGGTTCTACATCAGATGATTGGATTTATTGGCACATTGGTTACAATATTTGTTCATTACAATCACTACAGTGTTATCACTATCGTACTTTCTACTGTATAGTGCATAGTGTGATTAAAATACATAATAAGGACAGAATATATGTTTGCAAATGAAAACAAATTAATTTCAATATCAACAAATCTGGTCAGTGATAAACTAATGTCAATATTAGCCAATTAGCATTTACACTGTTAAGTCTTACAAGGTTTGGACATTTATTTCCATTGCTAACAAATCTTGTTTTCTTCCAGTTCACCGTGCATATTATGAGATGCTTGTATGTTACACTAATTTTAATTCCAGTTCTGTTTACAAATATTTGTGAATTTGTTGAGTGAGTCTTGTTTCAGTCTGAGTCAACTGTGACTCATTCAGATTTGCACTACTAATGATGTCAAATGGGGGCATGAGGTTGCGTAGATGGTTG
The DNA here is from genome assembly GCF_002891405.2 of Cryptotermes secundus. Classification (NCBI taxonomy): domain Eukaryota; kingdom Metazoa; phylum Arthropoda; class Insecta; order Blattodea; family Kalotermitidae; genus Cryptotermes; species Cryptotermes secundus. The sequence continues at coordinate 258,909 of NW_019721768.1, read as the reverse complement.
AGGCACTGTGCTACAAGCTGGAAGGTCATGGGATTGAATCCTGATGAGGTGGAGTTTTGCAATTTACCTAAACCTTCCAGCCACAATATGGCCCTGGGTCAACTCAGCCTCTAACAGAAATGAGTACCAGGAATCTTCCTGGGGGTAAAGGGTGGTTGGTGTGTAAGGCTGACAACCTCACTGCCTTCTATGAGCCGACTGTCTAGATAATGTGGGAACCTCAACATCTCACAACCCTATGGGCCTCCATGGCCTGTTACAGGGATACTTTTACTTTTTTTTCACTGATGTCAAACATTATACATCAGGTATTAACATAAATGACCCACCTTATAGAAACTGGCAGTTCGGAAGGTAATACTGTCTAGTTTAACATCTAAAGCCTTGCTTGTTTTAACACGGTCATAAGGCAAAGCTTGTTCCTTGCAGACAAACACAATTCGTCCTCTGAAACCCTCTTGGCGTAGGGTCTCCACACAAGATGCACCTGCAGGTCCTGTATGAGCCCAGGATCAAAGTTTAGAAGGAACATATAAAATAAAGCTCTTTTTATTGTTGGGATATAGTTCCTTTTTTAAGAGATCACAGAAAAATGTGACACATATCTTATTTCAGCAATGATAAAGTAGCCAGACAAATTTATTTGTCTCACAGCTGTCAACATTAGTGAGATGACACATACTGGAACACATGATTGCACATGTCATAAATACTGTGAAATATTTTTTGCAGTAGCAATGTTTTATTAAATCACCATTTCCTTCCTTTAACAAAAAATGGGTGAAATATATTTACAACAGAGAAGAAGCATTAAATTATACAGCATAGGCTATGCGTTATGAAACTTTGAGCAGTCAAGGATAAGGAAAGATAAATACAGCACCTGCTGCCAGAAAAATTAAGAATGGACTCAAAGAAGAAAAACTGATTATGGCTTGACTGGGATATAATGCCATGTAAGCTGTCAAAAGTCAACCATCATTTTGGAAGAACACATCGTCTCCATCTTTAGGGCTGAAGAGCAAGTCAGGTAAGAAACCAGCTCAAAGATGCGAGCAATATGTTCCCCAAAAAGCAGTTCTGCCTAAGTCATGCTGTTTTCTTGCTTGGCTTACTCTTCAACCCTGAAGTTGGAGGCGATATGTTTATCTGAAAAGTAAGTTGACTTTCTAAAGCCTGCACAGAATTACAGCCCTATGGTTTGCAGTAATTCTTGCATCCTTTGCCACTTACTGTATAATGCAGGCCGCACCATAGCTCAAGCGGTTAGTTGCTGGCTTCCCATGGCGGCGGCCCGGGTTCGATCCCAGAAAGTAGGATTTGTGGTGGACACAGTGGCGGTGGGGCAGGTTTTCTCCAAGTACTTCGGTTTACCCTGCCAATCTTCATTCCACCAATTGCTCCACAATCATCCTCACCTATCATCTGGGGCTGGTACAATAGGCCAGAAGTGGCCGCAGTACAAGGGACTTAGTCCCACCCCACTAGCAATAAAAAAAATACTGTATAATGCCATTTCATAATCTAGCTTTTATAAGTGAAATTTTGTATACAAATTCCATTCATACAATAAACTGATGCAACAAGATTTAACAGGAAGGAGGAGCAGTAGGAGGGAAAGGAAATGACTGAAACTCACCTCCACCAACGACAACAAAAGTAGTGCCAACTGTCCTGTCTCTTGAAACCATGTCCTTAATCCTCTTGCTGGATTTCACCTCTGCCTTCTTGGCTCTCACTTTGACACCTCCTCCATCCTGGACCTCTACCTGATAACAAGGTAAACTGTCCAGTCCTGGGAAGTCCTCAATATCTCCTGCAGACAGATATAATAGTATCTGCAGTCATTCAGAACTCTCTGGTAATGACATGATATTTTTCCCTCCATCAGATCAACCACAATTCAGAGATAAACCATAAGCAATGTACATGTACATACTCAACTGTACATCCACGCGTGCTCACTCACTGTGGCCAGAGTTCTTCTTTCTCAGTACATAAAGCAGATATATTAAAGTGAGAATACGTTCTGAGACCTGACAATGTGTAATCTGTGCAAAAGTAGCACTACAGTTCCATACCAGGGTGTAAACTACTAAGGAAGGTGTCCCCCCCCTCCAGGTCTGCAATGCTGTTAGCACATGAATAAATGCAATTATGGCCCCGACCTGAGTTTATGTAAAAGATCTGAAGTGGATATCAACTATCATGGTTCCCAGTTTGGACAATTGTTAAAACAGCACACAATAACATGAAGGCAGTCTTAAACAGCAGTTCTACTTTTGCAACAACCTTTTTCTTTTCTTCTATAAAAGAGAAGAAAAAAAAAGTACTTAAGACAACAAAAGGGAAGGACTTAATTTAAGCTTAGGTCTAATCAACATATGTATATCCTGAAAACCTTGGCATGTTTACCTGTGACTGTGTTGAAGCAAGCTCCATGCCAAGGACAACGGACCCTCCCATTACCCAGCACCCCAGTGTGAAGAGGAGCCCCATAATGGGTACATTTGGAACCTATTGCTGATAATTTCCCATTCTGTTTCACTAGAAGAATTTTTCCTGCATCCCCAAGTTCAAATGACTTCATCCTAAGGTGGCAACAGACGAAAGACATAATTACTTAATGCACTCAACAAGTACTATCATTACAATAACTGACTAATAAACCACAAGTATATGGGGCAGAGTCCTTCTTGATAAGCTAATAGTTGCTCAGCTGGTCAAATGCAATCCAAACACTCATTAAAATGTAAAAAACAGACTGTCACTCCTTTTGATCCTGTGCCAAATGAATCCAGTTCACATAATTATATCATGTTTCTGATATTAGATTCTCAAGAACTCTGTTCCATTGAGTTAATTATTCTAAGAACACATTTTAATTACATAATAGCATATTAAATATTTTAGTTAATTTCAAGAAAAAATTTTAGTATAGAAGCTAAACTTACTCATTTTCCTGTATGTCTGATTCTTGACATACAATGGCCTCCACATAGTCATCATTTGATGACTTCATCTTGCCTGAAAATAAACAAAACACAAATTCCAGTAAAAGTTAATATTATGCCACAAATGCCCCATCACTTTCCTTACTCTGTGCTGGAACACACAGAGATCGATTGTGTCTGTACACAATACAATTCTCAAATGAAAATTCCCCATCACTTTCTTTACTCTGTGCTGGAACAGACAGAGATGGCTTGTCTGTACACAATACACTTCTCAAATGAAAATGCCCCATCACTTTCTTTACTCTGTGCTGGAACACACAGAGATGGCTTATCTGTACACAATACAATTCTCAAATGAAAATGCCCCATCGCTTTCCTTACTCTGTGCTGGAACACACAGAGATGGATTGTGTCTGTACACAATACAATTCTCAAATGAAAGACTGTCTGAATATCAAGGCACAAAAATATTACTTGATTCTTGGTAGCAACAACTGTGCAGCTGAGCAAAGGGACTGAGGCCCAATATGAGGAGGGGGGGGGGCTGCAGGCATAAACAAGGTGCTGACAATTCTAATATTAAAATCACAGGTAATCAATAAGCACATAAAATTAAACTGCATATTAAAAGACACAAAAAAATTATCTTCTGCTATAAATGATTCATCTAGAACAGGCATGTTCAACGCGTCGATTGCGGGATGATTTTTGCTCAATCTCATAGGCCTATTAGGAAATTATACGTGAAAAGCATGTAAATTCACGTGTAATATAATATAATTATATTTAGATTTTGAAGGCAAAATACGCATTAAAGTAGTCTGTACTTTCAATGTATGTTACTTTTACAACAAACATGTGTCATGTTATTTTTAGCAATATTTTTGCTTAAAGCGAGGTATGACAGTAGGAGGGGGTGGTAGATCATTGGCAGTTTTGACACCAATAAGTCGATCACAACCTGTCTGAAGTTGGACATGCCTGATCTAGAACAATCTGATGAGAAAACTGTAATTGAAAATTTTTCCACAACATTCCCTGGCTACGTTGTTATTTCAATTTAATACATTCAACATTTTTTCAGTTTTTCTTTTCAATCTTTCCCACGCATTTTGGCTTTGTAAAGCCAAGCTCTGTATTCTCCTTAGGCCCATGTACCAGGGGGAGTGTTCTGAATATCAACTGGAGTTATGCATCTAACATAAACAGACTGCTATATTGCCAGTAAGTTAATAACATATTAAATATAACACTATAAGAAAGCATGCTGTAATTCCATGATTTGTATGGACACATTAAGTATGTTCTTATTTTTGTGACCACCTCTATTGTCTAGTGGTCATATTTCTTGGGTTCGATTTCCGGTGCTACCAGATTTTCTGAGAAGTAGTGGGTCTGGAACAGGGTCCACTCAGCTTTGTGAGGATAACTGAGGAGCTACCTGAATGGAAAAGTAGCGGCTCTGGTCTAGAAAACCGAGATGCAACACCCTCTATCCGCAAAAGCTGTCATTAACTTTGCCAACAAGTGGCGGTCGCTTGGTAGGTATGGTTCGCTTGCGGACTAAACACTATGGAGTTCTTTTTTAATTACATTACATTTTAGGAACAGACTAATCCAACATGCCTTAACTTCATAGAAATGAAATTTGATGGAGGATGTAACTGTAACCCATACCAAGTCCACTTCTGTCCCTACAAGAAAAGGAAAATTCCGCCTAATTTCAACAGGGAAGGTCAATGTGAAATTACTGACATATATCACATAGTTTAAAAGCAATTAGGATTTCTGAATGGTTAATAATTTACACATTCTGCCTGACACTAAGCTTTCATATCAAAACTAAACTAAAAAAAAAATTAAAATAAAAGGTTATCTCAGCAGTGGTCTTATGGGGAGTTCCAATTTCTGGCATATAATGCTGCGTAGTTCAGTGAAAGCAGATGTTTCAGAAGAACATACTGGTTCCATCTTCTGGGTCAAAGAGTTAGCCAAGTAAGAAACCAGTATGAAGCAGGCAACAAGCAGAGCTCTGAATGCTGGGTTTTTCCTTTCCTTACTCTTCTCAGTCCATGAAGATGGGACGGTGTTCCCCCAAAACGCTGGTTGACTTTCAGACTACAGTCTTACATTCCAAAAGACAAAATTTTTGTTTAAAATCAAAGGTCTTTTTTTTAAATTCTCCAAACCACACCTCTTTTCAACGTTTCACAGGACAGCCAGCCAGAATCATAGATATGGGGGGGAAAAAATTCATTTTGGATTACATACTACACAGAATTCTTTGTAAGCTGGCTCAGGTTCTGTTCAACATATCACAAGAATAACAGAAATGTCAACAACAGTCCCACCAATCACCCACCGCATAAATAAATACATGAAGGTAAAACTGACCACATATTTAAATAAGTGCCATGACATAAAGACATATGGTAGAAGAGAGGTATATCTTAACCTCAGCACTAGTTGGAGATGGGTGGTCAGCCTCATGCTTCATGCTTCAGCTGCTTACTTCCAGGAAAGAGTTCCCAGTACCCTCTGGAAAGTAGGTTGGGTGGGCCCCAGAGGTGGCCTAACCACTGTGAAGAAGAGAAAAATATCTTGCCCCTGCCAGGAACTGAACCCAATTTCTTTAGTTGTCAAGCCCATACCTTGGTTGCTATCTCACTGAACTACCCTGGCTCCTAAAAAAAAAAATTATGCAAATGGGAACAAAACAAAATTATATACAATATGTTGCTATTCATTTTTAATACTGCCTACACTTAATTTTCACTTTAGTGAATATAATTTTGTATTGCTATACCTATTAAAAGTAAAAAGTAAAGGTATCCCTGTAACAGGCAGGGGAGGCCCATAGTGATATGAGATGTTGAGGTTCCCACATTTTCTAGACAATCACCTCATAGATGGCAGCAAGGCTGTCAGCCCTACGCGCCGGCTGCCTTCACCCCCAAGAATATTCAAAGAATATTCCTGGTACTCATTTCTGTTAGAGGCTGAGTCGACCCCAGGGCCATAGTACGGCTGGAAGGATTATGTAAATTGAAAAAATCCAATGATCTCATTGGGACTTGAACCTGTGACCTTCTGGCTTGTAGCATAGTGCCTCAACCAACTATGCTACCACGTGCCCCCTTTGCTATACCCATTAATATATTTAAACTATTTATGTATTGTCTTAGTTATGTAGTTAGTATCCATATACACTTACATAAATTATTTTAATATTTTGTTTTCTGTTTTGCAATATGTATTTCAGACCTCACCATCCTCAACTAATTAAAATTCAAAATCACAATAATTTCATGTACATATATATATAAATCTTAGACTTTAAAAAATGTATATAAAAAGAACAGCAAAGTATTTACAGTGGAAGATAAGCTACACGAGACAATCTCCTAAGAATAGCTCTTTACACTCTAAACCTGATAAGTCACTCATTCATAATGGATTAGTTTGTGATAAAATGTCCTCATGACAATGAAAAAATCAAGATGGCAAAATTCTCTGACTGCATGAGTGCTAAATTGTACCATAGTCCACAAGACTACAATATAGACTTTCCCTACCATGACAACCTAAAATCTTACATAAATATATATGTAGATTTACAGGTACTTATTATTGAGTGATTTGAATAGTTTTAAGATTTACCACATTAGCACATCCACAGCCTCCAGGTTTGCTTATGGGCCCACTAAGTAATGCTGAGTTATGTAATGGGAGCTACAAGGATAGAGAAGGGTTCAGCTGGAAGTTGGAAAGGAGAAACTCAACAAAAATTAAATGCTGATACTGTACTTAACATATCACTAATCTACTTAAGAAAGTTTTATCTCCATCACAAATTGTTTAATTTAAAACTAAGGTGGTCAAGTATGCATAACATTCCTCATAAAAATGTATATCACATCAAAAACTGTTTTTGACAGATTTATAAATATGAAGAGAATGACAGTAGGAAAAGGGTGAAACTCTCCCTTTAATCAAACACCATGCCATTAAGACATATGGCAGAGCAGAGATACAGCATTCTTAACCTCACCATTAGATGGTGGTGAGTGGTCAGCTCCACGTCCCAGCTGCTTTATCCTGCCGAGGAAGGAACCCTGATACCAACTGGACAGGAGGCTGGGAGAACCCAAGAACTGATCTGGCTACTGTGGTAAGCTAAAGGTAGAGCTTTCGCTTTACATAATTAATTAAGCACCATACCACGAAGATGTATGGGGAGTGAAGATATAGCTCCACGCATTATTAACCTTGGTACTAGATGGAGGTGAGTGGTCAGCTTCATGCCTCTGTCACCTTATACTCAGGGAACAGCTCACAATACCAAGTGGACAGCAGGCTGGGTGGGCCCCAGAGCCTGTCTGAATATTGTGGAGAAGAGAAAAATCTCTTGCCCCTGCTGGAAACTGAACCGCAGCTACCCCGCTATCCAGCCATATCCACTTGCTATACCAACTGAGCTATCCTGACTCATGCTTTGTTCACTATGGAGAAGAAATGAACCTCTGCCCTTGCCATGTTAATAAGGCACATGGCTTGGGTTGTACATATGTTTCATGCAAGAAATGTTTTTGAGAAATTTCTTTAAATGGTACAGAATCACTACGGTCACTGTTAAGCACTCATTTCTCCATGTACTTCATTACAGAAGAGGTCAAACTATAGTCTGAAGTGCAATGCAAACCTGACCGGACAATGGGTATGACATGATCTGCAGAATTTAAAGATTTAGAAGCCAATACATGCAAAATGCTTTGCTGTCATACAAACAAATTCATTATTCATTTTCTATATGATACAGAAGCCCTTTTTCATTTATGTGTATTGTTTTCCAGTTGTCACAAAGCAAATGCAAGCAGCACAGCACTCAGAACTCCCTTGTCATTTTATATAAAATTTAATAATTCAAAGCATGACCATTTCAGGCATAGTTTAAACTGAATTACCATAGACTGTACATTTTGCACTGTGTGATAACTTCTGCACACCACAGACTGTGACCTTCTGGCTTATGTATCTTGAAGAGACTATGTATCTTGAAGAGAACTAAACTATTAACAGGATAAGGGTGTGATGAAATGTCCTTACAAAAAATAGGACTGACAGTCTTTTAAAAATGACACTGGAGCAATTCTATCTTCAATGAAAGTATTATTTTATCAGATAAGTATTACTGTCACAATGTACTGCTCCTATACGTGTCATTACTGTACATAAACTGGAAGCCAGGATAGTGACTAACTATGGGCTGGATGACAAAGGGGTCAGGGTTCGAATCCCAGTAGGGTCAAGAATTTACTTTTCTTCATATTGTCCTGACCAGCTCTGGGGTCCACCCAACCTCCTATCCAATGGATACTGGGGACTCCTTCCCCAGGGTAAAGCGTCTGGGGTATGAAGCTGACCACTCACCTCCAGCTAGTGCCTAGGTCAAGAAAATGTGGCTCTATACATCCACTCCCCCATATGCCTTCATGGCACAATACTTAATTAGTTAAGCACAGGGACAACTTTACCTTTTTACCATTTACTGTACATAAACCAAAGGATTATCCAAACAAACGTACCTCAGGTAAATGAAACAAGTGTTGTCTGAGTGAAGTACTGTGATTGGTTCTGCTGGGACCTTCACTGCACTCAGAGACATGTCCAGTTACAAGTTCCTTAATGTTTTACACTTTCCACATTCACAGATTTAAATCACATGTCTGAAGAGATATTTTAACGTTACTGATACTTACCTTTCTTATTAGAAACCTTCATTGTTTTAGAGCTTGAGGAACCCATGGTGCTTATGGTAAGTTGAGCAGCGTTTGTTCGCCAAACTGAATCTGCTAATCAACCACAAGACTCTTTATCAGCCGGCTTCTCATAATAGTATCTACTCAAGAGGGGCCTTGAGATAAAATAAATTAGGTGCTGATATCTTGAGAATCAAAATTATGCAAGGCTAACACAATTTTGCAACAATGACACATGGCAGTAGTTTGCAAATCAGCAACAGTTAAGTTGTGGCTTAAAACAGAACTCCTTTCTGCATAAAATTCCATATTGTATAGTGCCTTTCACTTTTATCTTCCGGACATATCTCTTTCAGAAAATGAATGGAAACATAAAAACATACACTCTGAAAGACAAATTTAAAATGTTTGTTTTATAGTAAAAGAAATGTGATGCATAAGCAGACATAATCCGGTCTTGTGCCAACTCCTTAAATCTTTGCCATATGACTGGAACCCAAATTTTCTGATGCTAACCAACCTACTATTTTCTGTATCTTTCAAATTAGTTCGAAACCACCTTACATTTCAATATGTTAAGCATGGCACAGGGTTTTGGATATACTACTCTTCACTACATTAAATGCAGCAATGTGATAATTTGGGGGGAGAGGGGTCTTCCTGACACTATCAGTATCCAGACTATACAGCATCAAGTAGTTGGATGTCACTGAATAATGAATTGGAGAGGATTTGGAAGGAAACAGACATGGCCTGATCAAGGTACCATCCTGGCATTTGCCTGGAGGGATTAAAAAAATCATGAAAACTTAAGTCAGGATACCTGGGTCCTCGTTAAGATTCGAATCAAGCTCCTCCCAAATATAGGTTTGGAATGTTACCCCTAAACCAACCTGCTTGGTAGCAAAGATAACAAGTGAATAAATTCTATGTATCATCACTGGTAAAGATGAAGCATACTTTGAAATTACATATTTGTCAGGGTAATTAAGTCAAAGTGCTTCTTATAACAGATTGCACCTGTCATTTTGAAGGAGTAAACAAGAGTTGGTGGGAAACCTTTTTGGAAGCATCCATGTTAAAAATATCAAGGAGACTGAAAAGTAGAATTAAAATGGATGTTAGAGAAAGGGACATGATTCTTGGGTTACCAATATCTTTTCAAGTATATAGCACTGAACGATCACTGTGAATGATAAACTGCCAAGATATAAAAGCACTTAAACCAAGTGACTACTGCTGCTGCACTGATGGCTCTACTTTGTGCATTGCCTAAGGACGTGATTTTGGGCAGTGCATGTCTCAACTCTGAGATATGAGATAACAGTACCCACTCTCTAGTAAAAGAAAAAGACTGTTCTATACCAGTATTAATTCAAGATATTTAAACTAGCTTCAATACAAAATGTATGAAGGTCAGACTCATACTGGTGCCAATAACAATTTCCCTAACATAGATTGCTGTTTGTGCCATGAATAAGAATGGATCTGTAAAGCCACCACAGTTGGGATCTGTTTGTGTCAGATCACATCCGTACAATCTATTTTTTTAGACCTATTTTAATATTATCATCCCATTCACTTCTATTTTTGTATTAATACAGAGTCATCACTTGACAATCCAGTTATTCATCAAGGTCGATTTTCAAAACTACAGCTCAGTTAAATTTGTTGTTGAAATCGAGTCTGACTCTTATTAACTGTTTTTATATCCACACACTCTTTCATTTTTATATGCACAGAAGAAAATATTTAAAAGTATTAAAAACTATGGTGTTAATAATATACAGCAAACCTACCAGAAGTTATTCAGTTACTGGCACTCAGAACGTTATGTATCCGTGCAAGTTATAAATTGGTTGAGAAGAATGCATGCCAAGGTTGCTGGCGCAAATGACTTTCACAGAATGAACAATTCACTACTGTATATAATATTTCACCAATTTCTAAACGAATGCGCTTTCTCTTTCTACTGATATTTAAACGAGAGGTATGACAGAATCAACTGAGCTACACAATTTTTAAACTCTTTTATTATTTTTCGGGATACATACATAGCTCTAACATTGTGAACTTGCGGGCATTTACACAATGCAGTTTTCGTAAAGGAGAAAGGAAATCTCTTGCCCTCTGGGCTATTATACTCGTTGCAAAGAACATCACCTTGAGCAAACCTACTTCACAGAACGCAATGTCACTCACTCTGCGTCATGTGCCAGTAACGATTTTCAACTTTCTTATCATAACAGCGTACATGCACAGCTAAATTTCACAACTGTTGACGAAAATCCTCTTCCTTCGATACTCAGTGCATATGACATCTAACGCTTCTAACTGCGTGGATGAGGAGGAGGAGGAGGGCGTAACATAAACAGCTGATAACGCTCATTAGTATGTCTAATGATATAATTTATGTGCACTTATCTGTTCCACCGGAAGTTACACTGAACCAGTATTGCTGAATGTATGATATATAAAGGACTAAAATCAATGTCACTAAATTTTCTCTATCTATTACTGTTTGATTCGGCTGTAAAATAAAAACGTGCAACTCACCGTTCTTACGTGTTCTCGATTTCACCTCACATTTTTCGTCAACATTCGTACTGCGAATCTGTTCCGTACGACAAAATGATCAGAATCAGTCAGAATGTTAAACCGCTCGATGACGTCAAGACCGGTTATGGCGAATGATCCCTGAGTCACTGTACACAGATGTTTGTAACTTCTGTGCTTATAACTAATCAAAGAGAGCTTCTGGACCTTCTGGACCGCTCTGGACGCATTGAGTTAAAACGCTCCACATTTAAGTCCGGAAAAAACTATAAGGCACTTTATATCCAATTAGGTGTTCTAAAGAAACCACTAAAATTATGTTTGTTTCTTCTGGCGAAAGACTATCACATATATAAGTTTGCTACATCTATTGTCCAAACACTAAAAGTATTTTAGTCACGGATAATTCAGCTGTAACGTCATGTCCTTTAAAGGACCATGGTTTTGTACGAATAGCGTGTTTCTATACGGTCGGATATTAAGTTTCGGTGCAGTCTAACAAACACTGTTACGCAAATGTCTTGTAATTATGAAGCAGGGTTACACATTCTACGAACTGCAGTAACTTCATTTGATTTGAGGTTCTCACAACGGTGGCTATGGAGAGTTTTATTTTGTGGGTTATAACGTCGTGCAATCTAATAGAAGGCCGCGACATACCTCAAGCGGTTAGTCGCTTGCTTCCCATCGCGGCGGCCCGGGTTCAATCCCGGATTTTTTAATGGTATATAGCTAATGCTTAGATGACAGGATCAAGGAAAAAGGACATGGAGGTCACTTTTTATGTCATAGTTAGAAGAACAATAGAGAATAAAAAATATATATGACGGCATACCTATGTATGGCATCGCCAGTGAATTTGTTATTATCAGTCATTAAGCTGAAAAGAACAGGTTTCTTTCATTGTATATAGCTAATGCTTAGATGACAGGATCAAGGAAAAAGGACATGGGATTTGTGGTGGACAAAGTGGCGCTGGGGCAGGTTTTCTCCGAGTACTTCGGTTTCCCCTGCTAGTCTTCATTGCACCAATTGCTCCACAATCACCCTCACCTATCATCTGGGGCTGGTACAATAGGCCAGAAGTGGCCGCAGTACAAGGGACTTATTCCCACCTCACTAGCAATAAAAAAAATCTAATAGAAGTTCACCCACCCGTCGATGGAACGTACTGCCTCCCGTTTTCAGGGTAAAGAGTAAGCCCGAATAAGCCACCCTGGATATCAGCGTGGAACAGGAGGCAAGATGTTCCAGCAGAAAGTTGGTTGACATTCACCGGATTAGACGAAACTTTTCAGGGACCACCCGTCATATTTTATACAAAGTGCACGTGTTTTATGTATGAAATACTCTTTGTTTGGAGGTGGGACGCGTCGATGAGGATTCCAAAAAAACTTGTCAAAAGTCAGAAGCTGCACAGCTGCCGGAGCATTTCAGTTTTGACTTTAGGCTAAAACTGAACGTGAAAGGGCCGGGTAACGTGCAGGTAGAACAAAAAGCACTGCATAGGCGTACATGCACCCTGTGATTGTAACGTAATAGGGTGTGTATTAAAAAATGAACGAATGCTTAAAGTGTATCAGATTTGGTGATGACTGCGAAAAGATTCATAGCAGAAAACTGCCGTCGCCTGCTTTTAGGCATTGCGCAAATATTTAATGTATGGACTGAGGAAAGTTACAAAAACTCAGGGCAGTTCGTGTAGAAGGTTTCAGAGTCCAGAACGGATTCTGGGCTCCCTTGATAGCGACGTTATTACAGGAATAAATTCATGTGTCATCGTCTGATACAGAACAAACCACAATATAACAATTCACAATAAAATTTTCACATCTAATTTCGGTATGAATCCTCTGTATCAAATTCAATCAAAATTCTTCACACTATCTTGAGGGATGAAACATAACGGACGAATGCATGTAATCTCATTCTTATTCTTGGGCCCTGTATGGTAACTTTCATTCGTCTCTTAGTTAAATTATGCTTGCAAATGCTTTGGCTTTCAGTGTCCTGACGAAGGATGGATATAGTGGCGAAGCTGTGACTGAATGAAACAAGAATTAATGTTGCTTTGAAATACTGAATTAATTACTAAAAGATATTACAATTACATTTCAAAGCTTAATGCAATTTTGCATTCAGTCTAAGTTTCAAACTTAACATACACTGTTTAAACAGTCCATAAAACATTAAATAAACAATAAGAACGTTAAATATTTGTATAGAGCTAGATAATCAATCTTACTTAACAGTTATTTTTCTTTCTGTTTTCCTTCGTGTGAAGTATAAGCATTCTATACATATTCAATTCATACAGGGGCATCATCCAACTTTTTCGCAATAGTTCCTTTCCGAAAATTTGTAGCGTAACTCAAAATCGCTTATCGTAACTCGATACTCGTATTTTTGTTAATCCTTCGATTCCACATCTTTCAATTTTCATTGAAAAAATACATACTTCAATAAAGTTCAACAAGCTTGTCATTAATTTGACTTTTCTTTGTCGCAGACAAATGATTTCATTACTTCTTAGCCTTCATTAAAATTTAAATATGAAAAATGACATGAAATCGCGATAACGCGATAATCGTAAGATGCCTGCATATTAGGTACAGTCCATTAACATGAACCTTATCAATAAGCTTGAGTCCGCAAGCGAACTATACCGACCGAGCGACCGCCGCTTGTCGGCGAAGTTTGGTGCCAAATTTAGCGGATAGAGTGTGTCGCATGGTCAGCGCAACGAATCCCCAAAGATTTCTACAAGGCATTTGTTACTTCATAAACAACATTCCTACGTTTATATAAAATAGATATGTAAAAAAATAAAAGAAGTAATTGTACTGATTGTTAACAGTATACTCTCAGATTTAAGTCAAGATCTATATTAAGAATCGCGGGGTGACCGCTATTGTAGACTAAGATGGGCATTGCCTAGGCCTTTTTTGTGTTTACAATATTTTCTTTCTACAATAAAAAAATCCCACGGCCGTTAATTTCGGGTTTCTAGACCGGAGCCTCTATTTCCTTGGACTACCTCCTCAGTTATCGTCACGAGGCTGAGTGGAACCCGTTCCAGAGCCATTATTTCTCAGAAAATCTGGTAGCGCTGTGAATCGAACCCGGCACATCTAGCTCCGCATCCAGGAACTCTGATAACTAGACCACAGAAATGGACACACTGTAAACTGTAGATAATATGAACAAAAATCTTCATCAAGCAAATTTTTTTATAACCTTACTCAAGCACATCAGCTTTCATTCTCTAGATAGGAAAGCGAACCCCCCAGAATGTAAAGGACAAACAATTTTGAAATGAAACTGTTTTTCTACTTGGTTATATAACGATGATATCAGCTTCGAGATAACATAGCTTCTCATTACAGGAAGAATGATGGATTGGAAGGGATTTGGAAAGAAGCCGTACTGACATAATCGCGGTGATATCACGATATTTGACTGATGGTACTGAGGAAAAACCACGAAAAACTTCAGACATTATAACATTCCGACCGAAATTCGAACCGAGAACCTTAGGAATACAAATCCAGAGCATTACCTCTAGACCAAGCTGTTCAGTCTGAAACTGTTAGGGCGAGGGCATACCAAGGAAACTGGCAACCGCAACGCAACCGCAATTTCCGAGAATTGTTGTCAGCCTGAGTTGAACACATGTTACTGAATGGAACAGCGCAAAACTGAGGAAACTGCGTTGTCTTTTCCTCAATTTGCCCTGCTACATTTAGTAACACGTGTTCAACTCAGGTTGCTAACAATTCTCGGAAATTGCGCTTGTGTTGAGGTCTCCAGTTTCCTTGGTGTGCCCTCTCACTTCGTCCGTTCTCCGTAATCTCGCGTAGGCTAGCAAGAAGACTCTCTAGAAAACTACGACCGCTTCACGGACTGACGACTTAATGTGTTCCCGAAAACGAGTCACAGATGAGTCCATTATATCATGGGAACATACAGGGATACGTTCCTGGAGCTCTACGCTGAGACACACTCTTCAATATTTTAATCTCTATTACGCTAGAATTATATCGTTTTATTACAAAATCATTTAAGGGGCTTCAAATAACATAATTAAACAGAAAACTATTACAAATGTTAAAAATTAGCAAAAGCTATCCCTCTAACAAACCGTGGAGGTCCATAGGATGGTGGAACGTCGAGGCTTCCAGATTTTCTAGACAATTGATTCACAGATGGTGGTGAGGTTGTCAGCCTTAGGCGCGGCCGCCCTTTAACCCCCCCCCCCTTCCCAGGAAGATTGCTGGTGCTCATTTCCGTCAGAGTCTGAGTCGATCCCAGGGTCATAGTGCGGCTGGAAGCATTAGGTCACTTGAAAAATCCAATGATCTCAACGGGAATCGAACTCGCGACCTTCCGGCTTGTAACATAGTGCCTCAACCAAATACGCTACCGCGTGCCTACTGTAGTACTTCGAATATACGACGCTCTTCGAATTTAAGACGCATCCGGTTTTTGAATGAGGAGTTTAGGGGGGGAAATAGAAAAATAAGTTTCTTCGAATTTAAGACGCACGCCAATTTTTCAACGGGAAAATGTATGTAAAATGTTTAGAAGCACCATGGATTGTTAACAGTTACGATTCGAGTCATGACAGCATTACAGCCTGGATCGCTAAGAGTTACGATTCCATCTACCAGAGAATTAACAAACTTTATAAGGTACAGCGCAGTCGGTATAGCGACTGGCTGCAGGCTGGACGACCGAGGAGTCGGAGTTCAAGTCCCGGTATGGTCAAGAATTTTCTCAACGTCGTCCAGACCAGCTCTGGGACCCACCCAGCCTCCTATCCAGTGGGTACTGGGGGTTCTTTTCCGAGGGTAAAGCGGCCAGATCGTGAAGCTCACCACTCATCTTCAACCAGTGCCGAGGCCCATACTTCTTCATGGCATAGTGCTTAATTAGTTAAGCACAGAGGCATTTTTATAAACAATTAACAACGACATTCCATCAAAATCCGACATATTCAGGACATCATATAGATTAAACAGTAGAGCTTTGTTTGTGGGAAGCTTTGGAAGGGAGTCAGATAGGCAGAGGACGTTGGAGGAGCGGTTGCTTGGGTCTTGGGGTTTGTGTGAAAGCCATCGAAGGAGGGCTGGACTGCTAGAGTTCTGTCCTTCTCCTGTAGATCCCCTTGTGACAAGCAAGGCGGAAATTCAGGTTTAGAGTCGTAAATACGAAAATTCGGATAGGTCTCATGGGATTAATTTAACACGAATGTAAGTCCGGAAATTCTTAAGTCGTAAGTCACAGGTCGAAGCGACTGAACTGTCTTCTGGAATGTAATATCGTGTAGCCCGTTACAAGTTCAGCGACATTGGGAGAAACGTACAGCCTGCGTCTTATGGGTCGAAGATAAAGTCAAGAAAGCAAGAAGCTTGTTCGTACCATTGTTCAGCAAGACGGAGAGACCTCGAAGAGTGCGTTCATTTTATGCATTTCGTACAAAGCACGCAAGAAAACGAGATTTATGTTCAATTCAATCTAGACTCAGTATCTTTCTTTCAGGAAGATGTGTCCACGTCATGATACGTAAAAGTGCATAATGCTCGCTCCAGCTTTTGCTGATAATGAAATTAAACTAGACAAAGAGCTGCATGGGTTAACGTGGGGAGTTTTTGTAGCTCCATGAGTAGCTCACGAGTTTCGGCCCCCTGCGTACTATGCTGAAACCCTCATACACTCATATTACCTCAACATACCCAACGCCAATCCAAAATAAGACCGAAAGGCTCATACGTCCTTTATCAAGATTTTAAGTAGAAGGAATTGACTTTTAATTGTTTTATTTTACAAAAGTCACAACAATTTCGCAAAGCGTAAGACAGCTGCACGCAGCGGCTGCAGCGTCCGAAGCGAGGACCTGATGTAGTCGGTTCGCAGCGTTCACCGGAAGAAGTACGTGAAACTTTGCTAACGGATGAAAGATGTGCCCTGAATAGGCGTCCAGATCGGACAGCGTGTTGTATCCGTAGACTAAGGGAATAAGTAGACGGATTCGGAAGGATTTGGTTGAGCGGATAATGGGAAAATCCTTTGCTGGTGAGATGAGAACGGCTGAAATTAAAACTTAATACAAGGTAGTTTAATAACTGCAATAAACTGGTACAGCAGGAGTGCGTAAGGCCCTTCGCACAAGGCCGACTTTCTACTGAATGACAGAGTTTCGTCCGACACAGAGTTCACGTCGTATCAATTCAGTATGAAGAGTAATTTTCGTTGTTTGGAAATACAGTATTTATACAATCTGATTAGGAGGACTTTGTATGAAGGAAGATTCCATTGCTGCTGTGCTTGTTTGGTACATATGATCTGTTTGGGTATTTTCCTCACTCATCTCGGGCCTTTACCACTGCATCCGGTTCATAGGTGAGAATGGAAAGTTTGAGGGTTTATACGTCAATTGTTTCCCTCGATTTCTTAATAACAAAACAAGATAAATCTGGAGACATCTACAAATAGCCTTGGTGAAAGTCCGAGTTACAGCATCTCGTTTGTACAGTTTCATCCAATTATTTCTGGTACATTCTTACAAGTTCTAACTTATTCACTAATTATTTCATATAACAATTACTTTCATTAAAATTTTTACACATGACACCTCCATATACAACAAGGTGATACATGCGCACGCACTATCGCAGACACAAAACGTACGAATTAAAAATTCCATTAATATTGTTGAAAGTAAGCTACTGTAAAAACTGGCGATTGATAACAGACGCGGGAATCGTTAGTTAATTTGTTAGTTAATTTGTTTGCGATTCTGCAATTCATGGTTACTAGAGCCGCTGCAAGGTGTCGCATGCGTCCAAGGCAGCGTTTGCATAATGGACCAGTCGGTCTGCGCCTGTCGTTATGTCAACTATATATTTGTGTAAAGTTTGTTCAGTTTTGGTCTCAATATGAACGATAAAAATTTACTCCTGATGAAGAAAAGACCCCCTCCTTGGTGTCTACACCTTATCGTGGTGAGGGGGTTTGAGTATGCCAAGGACCCTGAGAGCTATACCAGCGGTATCGTAGCTACTGGCAGGGCCTCCCTTGCTGGACAGGTCAAAGGGTAGGCATCAGACGAAGAGAGACACCAAAAACTGATGCCGGAAGCAGCGTCATCAGCAGCGACTTGAAGCACAGAGCAAATGATGCTCGAGATGGTTCAAGTTCGTATAGCAACAGGCGTGACCAGAGTGGTTTGAACGGCTGTTGTACTGCGATGTGGAAAGCAAATGGAAAAACTATCACATTATCACTTTTACTGGATAGTCTCTTTCCAAAAACAGAGATACCATGTATGCGAGATGTTTTCTCTGGAGACAAAACAAACCGGAGGGGCGGATAGAAGTGACCAGAAGACGAGGAAGAAGACGTAAGAAGATGCTGGATGACTTTGGGGACAGAAAAGGATGTTTTTTATTTGAAGGAGAAAGCTCGAGATCGCATTAAGTGGAGGATCTGTTTTGGAAGAGACTGTGGACCTCTCGTCTGACAGATTACTGATGAATGAATGAATGATGATGAATAAAGAACAGAAGCTGGTCGAGTACGTCTCGTACAGCAAGGGCAGAAAACTGGCAACTGCAACGCAACCGCAATTTCCAAGAAAAGACGCTGATTTCAGGCAGGCAACTGGTTTCCAGATTAGCAGGAGCACACTGATGTCTGAGTAGTTGCTCACATCATCTTAAGGGCAAGGGCACACCCAGGAAACTGGCAACTTCAATTTCCGAGAATTTTTTCAGCTTAAGTTGAAAACATATTGCTGAATGGAGCAGGGCAAATTGAGGAAACGGCAACATAACTTGCGGAAAGACTGCGAAACTCAACTTCCAGGCAACGGAGCACGCTAATCTTCTCACAATTGCGTTTCTGTGTGGTTTCCTAGTGTCAGGTGTTCTATAAAGCGCTTCAGTGAATCATTTGTATCTTAAGGTGGCACGAAAGGTTGACGAAGCTGCTAATTTCGTTTTTTTGTGTAGTTAACTGAGCAAAAGCATGGTATACGATATGCCAAACGCCACTCAAACTAGGCAGGACAATAGAGATTTTGACTTGGAAAGAATTTCTCATGAAACGAATGAGCGTGGATCCAGGTTAAGTTCTTTCGAAACAATATAGGCTCGTCAGTTTAAAATGTCATAGAAGAACGGATGCACCCAATGCTTTCTTTTCCTAATATTGTATTTAAGCATCCTGTTGCATTAATATATTATTTATTTCACATATATTTCCGTCTTAAATACAACTTATTATATGGTCACCCTTCTTCCACAATATATGACTCTGCTGTATAAGGACATCATCAGGTGTCTTGTACCTTGCTAAAATTGTTGCACTCTATATCAAAATTTCGTATAGAGTGTGAAGGCGATATTTCGTGATTAAAATAAATTGACCTTATTTAAAACAAATTAACATCGCAATATTGTCCTTAGGGTCGTCCTCTCTTCTCATGCTGTCACAGCCGGCCTCAACTACCACCATATTATGACAGGATCAGTATTATCTTCCACTGCAGAAGGTTAAGTATGCGAAATTAAAAAAAAAACAGTTATGCATTACGTCAGACGAATGTACTCACTTAAGACGATGTGATGAACTAATCAAACGTAAGTTTCCTCAGTGTGCGCCTGCTAAGCTGGAAACCAGTTGCCTGCTTGAAATCGGCGACACTTCTCGGAAATTTGGGTTGCCAGTTTTCTTGGTGTGCCCTTGCCCTGATACATTGCTTTCCTACGAGTACACCAGATGGCATCAGTATATGCCACAGGTGCGGGTATCCGTGGATCAAGGAACGTCGCCTGGTTCTTGGTCGGCTCAATAAGGTAAAGTTGTCCCTGTACTCAGCGAATTAAGCACTACGCCATGAAGGCGTATGGGGGAATGTATTTATAGATCTACATTTTCTTGACCTCGGCACTAGCTGGATGTGAGTGGTCACCTTCACGCCCCAGCCGCTTTACCCCAGGGGAAAAGCCCCCGGTATCTATTGGATGGGAGGTTGGGTGAACCCCAGAGCCGGTCTGGACGATTTGGAGGAGAGAAAATTTTTTATTCTACTGGGAATCGAACTCCGATCCCTCAGTCGTCCAGTCCGTAGCCAGTCGCTATACCGACTGCGCTACCTCGGCTCCTCGGTCGGCTCAGTAGACTGCAAATTAAAGAAAATATATTAAAATTATGGAAAATCAGTTGAATATACAGCTAAAATGTGTGCAAATTAGGAGATATACAGTATGCCTTTCCTAAACGAATTGGTTTTATTTATCTAAGCCGATTCTTAAAGACTTTTCTATCGGAGTAGCGTAGGTTCCACGTAGCTGTGCTTTTCCCATCTTATATCTTGGCTCAAATATTATCAATCGTTATCAATGCAGTTGGAATGATTCTGTGTTTCATGAGTGCTGTTAGAAGTATCATACAAATTGCTGTGCGTGACACTTAACGGCGTGAATAAATTGCTCTGTAAGTGAAACTTCTTGGGAAATTAAGATGAGTCTTCATTGGACACTTATTGCAACCTTCTTGTACGTCGAAATAGCTGTAGTTTCGCTAATTTTATTGTTGCTTGCATCACGCCAGGGATGGTATAAAATTATAATATTGCGATTTTTACAAGCTCTAAGTAATCAAGCATCAATTTATTTCCTTGTTCCGTTGCCTATACTCGGCCTTTTTTGCCTGGACGCTATCCGTGAGATGATAAAATACTCCAGTCCGGAGACAAGAGAAGCAACCCACGCACATCTTGATGCAGAACTGCAGGTAAACATGCGCCTGTTTCGAGCCCAACGTAATTATTACATATCAGGCTTTGCCCTGTTCTTGTGCATAATCATCCATCAGTTGTTGACTCTAATATCTGAACAGGCATCGCTTCTGGCACAAAGTGAAGCAGCAATGTGGCAGGTACTATCTACTGCAGCAACCACACTGAGTTCGTTGGCACAAAATCTGACAAGCGCGTACCAAAATAACACAAATGAAGCTCATGATAAGGAAGTAATAGAGTTAAAGGAGAAACTGGCCAAAGCAGAGAAATCATTGGAGAGGGAAAAGGAGGATAAGGAGACATTGAAAAATCAAGTAGTCTCTCTTAATAAGAAATATGATTGCTTGAATGAAGAATATAGTGTACTTCAGGACAAGATTGATGCTGGAGATGAACCCAAGAAGGATGCATAAGACTGTCATAATTAATCATAATAGTCATATACCGTGATGCCATTTTCAGGGTCTAAAATAAGCCTTTTAATATTGATAATATTACTTTTATCTATTTGTACACTAAGATAAGCCAGAAAAGTTAGTGGTGCTGTAGATGTATCGGTACCATTTAACACAGTATGACACACAATTTTGGCAAACCATTTATTAATGTATGTTCTTGAAGAACTCAATTCATATAGTTGTTCTTGAAATAATGTAAGGGTTTCTCTTGCTCAGAACTTTGTTGAAAAATACTTATGACCTTAAAATAATTTCAATTAGTGGACCTTTGTCAGAATGTGTTTTGGTGTTTTTATTTGTAAGCTTAGTAGGTTTTCTTTTTTAATTGCTAGTGGGGTGGGACTGAGTCCCTTGTACTGCAGCCACTTCTGGCCTATTGTACCAGCCCCAGATGATAGGTGAGGGTGGTTGTGGAGCAATTGGTGGACTGAAGATTGGCAGGGGAAACCAAAGTACTCAGAGAAAACCTGCCCCAGCGCCACTGTGTCCACCACAAATCCCACTTGACCAGACCCGGGATCGAACCCAGGCCGCCGCGGTGGGAAGCCAGCGACTAACCGCTTGAGCTATAGCGTGGCCTTCGGTAGATAAGTTAAGGTTGTAACATCCCATAAAATTGATTAAATATTTATTAATACAATCGCATTGAGCACTAAACGACACGTCTCATAGTGCGAATGCATAATGCATAGACTTTGCTGCATGTCAGCCACAGTGGATGGAAATGAGACAGCTGTGTTATGTACTTTTTCAGTGAAAGTTTCTTTGTTTCTTTTTTTGTATCATTTTGTATCTGCTGTTCTTTAATGTCTTGATGGGTAGAAGTAGGTAGGTTCTGATGTGTTAACACCAACCGTTTCTAAAAGTTTGTCACGATGGTACATTGCTACAAGTATCATGTTTTTGGACATTATCCAGCGTCTTGTCTATGTTTAAAAATCGTCCTGTTTATTTTTCAAAACAGAGCATTTCAGAGACTTGATTCTGCCTCCGTCTTCTGGTGAAACCTACTCAGTTGGACCCAGTAGATAGAGCTAGTCTCTATCTCCGGACAATGTTCAAAACATGATACTACTTGTACCAACAGTTTCCTTGTATAGTTCATCAATCATGAAAGCCTTCTCCTTTTTAAGTGGAACGATGAAATGGAAGACTTCAAGAAGTGAAATTGTTCAGTGTATGTATGTAGCAAGAGACTGTTTATTAAAGTGGACTGCCTGCATTGACTCACAATCTTAAATTTTAAAATATTCTTGCTTGAAGGAATAATGTTTTCTGCAACTTGCATATTCATATATTACATGTGTGTAACATATTCAACGGATGTGCTCATGTTTAAATAAATATTGGTTGTAAATTTTTGTTGATTATACTCAGTAAATAATGTAACTCATACAAAGTTGTACTTCTTTTGGCTTGTTTTGGACTTCATCCATCGTCTGGTATGTAAAACGCAAAAGACGGCAACATTTCAGAGACTGGATCTGTCTGCATCTTCAGGTGGATAGGGAAGGATAAACCTACTCAGTTGGGCCCGTTAGAAAGAGCTAGTCTCAATCACTGGTCAATCATGGTCTTTTGTCTTTTATATACCAGACGATGGATGAAGTCCAAAACAAGCCAAAAGAAGTACAGTATACACCATTGTCAGAATCCTTTCAAGTCATACAAAGTTGAATATTTTCACTTACTATGATCAATTTAACTGTTTATTTTGCGTCATTTTAAAGCCAGACCTTTGCTTTGCCCCTCTTTAACTGTTCTGCATTTGTCTATAACCACGCGTTATGCGACCACTTCGATAACTGTCCTTTAGCTTCTCACACATCAACACTTCACCTCTGCATTGTCTCCTCTCTTATTCCCACTTGTATTTTTGTTCACCCCCACTGCACACTTAGAGTCCTTCTGTGTAGTTGGAAGGTTCAAGATGGAGAGGTAACAACTGCGCTCAAAGAAAACATAAAGTTACACGTGGGTTAAGAGGGATTGTGGGGTTGCACTGATCGATGTTAATGGACAAACATGAGAAGTCTGTCTCTGGTCTTAACGGGCGTTGCTTCGACGGGGCAGAGGAAACACTAGCAAACACTGAAACTCCTCCTTAGCTAAGAAAACAATTAACTTTAATTGTTTACACTTACAACCACACGTAGTGGGAGTGAGTAGGGGTATTAGTTTCCTCTGAACGTCAATTGCTGTGTCCAACTTCCAAAGTTCCTGCTGGCTCATAGAACAAATGTTCTTTACATTTCCTCTCTTAAAATATATAAAGCTTTCTCTCTCAGAATTTAAACTTATACCACATTCCTGCAAGAACTGCCAACCTAAAATTGTTTCATTAACAATCTGTGGGGATATGAATAAATTACCTTCAAACAAATCTCTCCCTACAGTGCATTCTATCATCACCTGCTTCTTAACTCTATTAGATCGTTTCCCAAATGCTGTTACTAATATTACGTTTTCTAGAGGTAAGGTGGGAATATCTGATCATGAATTAATTATCTTATCATAAACACTTTTTGCTAATAAATTCACTCCACTACTTGAATCTAGGATAGCTCTAACCTTCATATCATTTCCTAAAATGATTTCTACTAGCGGAATTTTTGATAAACTTTCTTCAATAATAAACAATACAAACATTTAAAAAATTGTTAATAAATTTTAACAGAAGTGAATTACAGTGTATGGTAGATTAATTAATGTTACATGTGAAGTGAATGAGTGGCATCAATACAGTATAACAGTTTTGGCAAATTAAAACACCTGATGATGGCTGGTTGAGGCCGAAACATGTTGTAAAAGGGAAAGTGAGAGGAAAGAGTAAAAATAGTTGCATTGTTGACAGAACTGTATTATTGTGTGTGAGAATACTATAGCTTCTGACTTCTCAATATCCTCACTATCAATGGTTCCTACCAACCGTTTCTTAAGATCATTACTCAAGTTAACAAGGGCAGGTGAACCGCAAATCATGGGGGTCTTATGTTCAGGTCCTTATGTTCGGTCCTTAATGCCTCCTGCATTTAGTTTCCCGAGTTGTGGATTCTACATCTACTCCTTGGATGTTCTCCTCTTTGTCCTTGATCAGACGAACTTCTACGTCGTGGATTCTGTGTCTCTTTATCGTCTGAAATGCCATCTCTTCTTGAGTTATAAGGATTTTGTCTGGGGTTGTAGCGTTGGTTTCTGTTCTTGTGGTTGTACCTCTGTATATGTCAGACTTGCCCTTGAACTCTGTTTCCGTCAGATTATTTCGTAGAGGTCTTGATCCACTAATATTCGTGTTCTGTGTGAGGGCATTATTTGTTGGCCTATGGAAGGAGTCTTGTCCATCCATCAATTCATATCTTCAGTAGGTCCAGGGCTCCCCCTACAGTACATAACTGTGTCCCTAGCATGACCCTTTGTATGTGTATAAGGAAGTGATAGCAAATAACTTCTATCACTTCAGTATCAGATGGCCTGGGTAAAACATGGGATGCCATCGAGGCATACTTGAGGAAGTGATCAGATGGCGTTAGGTTTGACCATCAGTCATATTTTCCCTGACATATATCACATTTGACTAAACTTTGCTGGAATGGAGACCACCAGATACTGAGAGACGCTTGCCTAAAGTCTTCATAACTTTTGAGTTTGTCTGAGATTACTTCTAGACATTGTCTAGACAAATTTCCAATAACAGACTTGCAGGCCACCGCAAGTTGATAGGATTCCGGTATCTCCTTCAGTTTTAGGAATTTGTCTGATTGTTTGCAGTGAGCCATGGAAATAGACAGACAGACAGTGGGGTAGACAAGTCCACTGTGAAAGACACTGCATTATAAGCTGCACATAGAGAATGCTTAAATTTAATAATTAAAATTATGTTATACAATTTTTTTAACGTAACTATGTGCTAAATCCATTTTAATGCGCCCCTGTATTGCATTATAAAAGTTCTGCAGAAATAGAAATTCACTTTATAATTCTCTTCATTTTATTTATTTCAATACTAGTAATCCAATTAACTGCATGAAGCAGTGTCCTCTGTGAGAAACTATTATCACTTATGTAATAAAGATGTTCACTGGACCCTATCATGAATCAGATGGGGGTTGTTAAAAGTGAGATGACAAGAATACCTAGATTTAAGAGATAAGAGGATGGAGAAAATTGTATGATGGGATGCTTCATAATTTGTACTCTTCATCTAGTATTGTGAGGATGATTAAATTAAGGAAGATGAGAGATTTAACACGGGAAATATTAGATTGCATACAAAGCATTATTCAGAAAACCACAGAAGAAGTGATCATTTCAAAAACATAGGTGTAGACTGGAGGACGATATTAAAATTAATCTTAGAGAGAAGTGTGGTTTGAAATGAACTTTAGGCCTCATGAAAGAAGAGAGTTTCTTGGTTAGATGAGTAGTTATCATCTTTTCTTCAACATGGAATTTATTGGTATATTTTAGAGCTTCGGCAATAAAATTTGTAAAATTTGTCTGTTGAGAGATGAGCAAATTATTGTGGTGAAAGGACATTCAAAAGATAACTGATATTTTGATTTTAAGAAAATACCTTAAATATTTTTAAATGTGACAAATCAATAAAAATAATCGCTCATACATCATGCACAAGATAGGTACTTGATTTATTCAGACATTACCCTTTTAGCATTTGAGAATATCCTGAGTATTCAGTATATTGTGAGGAAGATGCATATGTAAACTTACCAAAGCAAATTCAGTAATAAATACCATGTTTTCTTTGAAGACATCCTTGAACATGCAAAGGGTCACTATCATCTCTGTGCCGGAGATGTTGACCATAACATGTAGCAGACAAAAGTGTGTCCTCACAGAAAATTTTTTGAAAACTTACAAAATGACATTTAAACACAATATTACTAACATACAGTTACACCTTTAATTCACTGCCCACTTTAACCCCTGAATTTGCAGACGTGTGTAGTTGTGCACACATATTTGTGTATATACACATGCACACATTCCACTGTGACACAAATGTGTGTGTGTACTGTAATAACTGAAGTAAAGATAAAGTTGCCCCTCTGCTTAATTAATCATCACATCGTGAATATGTATGGGGGAAGGGAGAAATATCTCCATATCTTTCACAATCTTGGTACTAAATGGAGCTGAATGGTGTTTACCATATATCTGAATTTCAGGTTTCCATGATGGTAACTATGAAGAGTATGGTCATCTGGGGTTGTAACACTGTACAGTTCTGAGTAGGCTCGTTGTTTCTGAAGAACTTACTGACTCCATCTTCAGAGTCGAAGAGTAAGCCAAGCAGAGCCCTTCTTGCTGCCTGCTTTCTGCTGATATCTTTCATGGTTTACTCTTCAGCCCTGAAGACTGAGGTAATGCGTTCCTCTGAATCTTAGGGATTTCCCTGAACATCGAAGCATTATGGCCCAGAATACCATACTCTTCTTAGCATCATCTTGTTTGTGATACAATATCAGTGGATTCTCTTAATAGATTGGCATGAAAGTTGATGTGAAATTCATGCTAAAGGTCTTCTCCAGAAATTTTATTTCTTGGATACATCAACCTTTTGATGGCTTCTCTTATGTAGAGTAGGAGAAGTAATATCATGGATTCACAGTCATTTGCACCCTTTCAGAAGGTATAAAAATGTTACAATTTCACCACCACCAACACAAAATAAGATGCTTATCCATTATCAATGCATTACCCCAAACTGGGTGAAAACACCATAAGAAAATATCTTTCATACATTTATTTAAAAAAATGGAGAACAGCAAATTGCTCACTGTATTGAATTAACATAAGAGGAGCCATGGTACAACTACAGAACTAAGCTCCATTAGAATCAGACCAATCCTGCCTTCTTCAACAATATGAACATGGCAGTTGTGCAGACTTATGAGGTCAAGCAACTGTATCATTACTCAGTACAGGAATGCATACCAAGAAAGAGTAGCACAGAATCTTGGTAGGTTCACTTCAAAAACTTTTTCATACTTACCAGATTCCTTGATAAAAATTCTATTCACAGTAGAGCAATGGCAGCTACTGTCAAAAGCTTCATCATTATGTCAAACTTCAAAGGATTGTTACCACAGAACTGTGAAAAGGAAATAACACATATCACAGAAAGGCACACAATTGGAGATATGGAATCATTTTATATCTTGTTGCTATCATACATACTTTACATCTATGTAATTTAAAATAGGTAAGAATTAATTAAAAAAGGACTGGCATTGACTGGACTGGAAGCAAATGCATTGTAGGAGAGTTGTAAAATATTCTCATCATTAATAATGAGATAATAATGGTCAACATTTCAATTTTAAAATAACCCTGATGTGCATTCCCAGTTGTTCCTTCACAATTTAACAATTTTTTATTAAAACACAAAGATGGAGTTATGTCTCTGTGCAAGAACCACATAATTAAATGTACTGGAGAAGGAAAGAGTGTCTTGTAATTATTTCCTAACAAATCCTAGTATCATTATGAGCATATCTGAGAATAAAGAAGAATCAGAAGAAAAGTAAGAGATTAGTAAATAAAAGGCTCTGCTGCTTGAATCTGAAATGTGGCTGCAGAAAAGTAAGGACAATTTCTGACTATATATTCTGAGAGGTAATATGCACAACAAAACAATCAGACAGCAACTTGGTGTTATTATATAGTAGAGGAGACTGAGAAATGTAGAATGGAATGGAGGAACTTAAAAGGCAAGGATGAAGGATAACAGACTGTCTAAGAGACCAATAAAATACAGACCTCAGGGAGGAAGAAATGCTGGAATAGCTGAAAGTAAGTGGTTGGATCAACAGATTTGAACAGGCCCTAGTTGTCTAAACCTTAACAGTGCAGAAAAAATAAAGCTGTTCTAGCAGAGAAAGTAATAATTTAAGCAACAAACAAGCAAACAACGAGAAGACTATCTGTTTACTGCTTCTTTGTTTGGATTACTTTTGAACCCTGAAGATGGAAGCAGTACAATCCTCCGAAGTATAGGTAGTCTTCCACAATTCTATACCACGTCATATCCAAGACAATCTTAAGCTGTTCCTAAGTTTCATTATGATGTTTGTATCTGGGTTCCTTGAACATGTCATGGTTACCATTGTCCCAATATTTGTGTCCCATCCATAGAATTTTATAATAAAGTTAAACGATCTATTTTTTTTTGGTTTGCTTTTAGTCTCTTTTCCAATTCAACATATGTTTCGCAGATATTAATGCTTCCATGTCTGGTCCATCTCTTTCTCCCAACTTTAATACCAGTTTCATCCATACTGACATTCAACAAGATCGGTGTGAGGTCATTTCATTATCTAACTGCAGTATTTGTCTAGAACCATCCTGAGCATCCTAAATCTGTTAAAACTGATGAGAGAATACTTTCAAGTCCCACTTTATTACAAATTCTGAACCAAAATAATTTTTATAATTTGGTTTTTGCACCATCGGTGTAATTGTATGTTAGCTTCACTTTTCTATAATGTATTCCAGTACTTGTAATTTTATTACATTTGATCAAAACTTTTCTTTTTATATACTTCATATGCTCTATGGAATTCTATAAATACAATTACCATAGCCTTGCCAGTTACCCAGTGTTTCTAATTTAATTGTCTCATCGTAAATTTCACATCTGTCATGGATCTTTCACAATGAAATGCACATTGTGCATTCTGTTAATTAAGAATATTTAACAGATGTTACAGCACTGAGTATCAGTACTCTGTAATTGTGGCATATTTTCCAGTCTCTTCTTTTGTATTTGGTTATCACTCCCTTGTTCCAATCATCTGGTATATAATTTTATTCATAGAGATGCTGGGTTTTTGGACTTTGTCCATCGTCTGGATTTAAATAACTAAAAAAAAACACAACATTCCGGAAACTGGATCTGTTTCCGTCCTCAGGTGAGGGAAGACACCTACTCTGTTGGGTCCCTTAGAAAGAGCTAGCCTCAATCACTGGATTCTTAGTTATTTAGAATCCGTACAATGGCCAAAGTCCAAAAACCCAGTATCTCTGTGTGTTATACACCATTGTCAGAACCCTATAGTATGTAATTATATTCATGTTTAATACATAAAAATAATTCAATGAAAATAATTTTTTAACGCAGCATTTTTGAGAATGATGGAAGGAAATAAATCCAACACTGACAATGGGTATAAAATATAGGTAATGGGGAGAAAATAAGTTCCTTGCTACAGTTTAGTTACACAGCCTCCAGCCACGTTTCATGACGATAAACCTTCCTTGGACATACATATTTGGGAAGTTCTATGATACTTCTTTAAGCAATTGAATACTTAGCTCTGTAGTATAATGATTCAGTTCTACCATTCAGAGGTACAGCATTGATAAAAATGAATGAATTATGAACATGTCATGTAAAAGTCAGTCATGGGCATGAAAGCTACAGTACAGAAAATTACTCGTATTCCAGAAGGTAGGAAACAGTTTTCAGGATAAAAACATCAAACGGTAGTTGAGCACATTGTATTACTCATAAAACAGCTCTAATAGAAACAGTCTTTGATGCAGGACTTGTAAATTCCAGGATCTGTTTATGTTATTAAATTATTTATGATTTCATAAGAATATATACCATGTGAGTGTGCTCGATTGTTTGACTTTGTGCATAACTATATTTTTAGTTTGGTCGGGTTGTAATTATTCTAAAATGATCTGGCTTGGATAGTTAAAAGCAGAGAGAAGGTAATTTCATTGTCACTGCTTTCTGCATCAAATTCTGTACAGGGTGCACCCACACATTTGTCAGGAAGTACATTAAATCTGGTAGAGGCAGAGTAGCAGTTGTAGTGACGGCAATGGTGGTGAAATGGTGGTAACAGCAGTAGCTGGGAGTGATTTCCGGCTTCAGTTGAGGTTTGAGGTCGAAAAATTACTACGGACTCACTGTATAACACAATATTGGGCCGTGCATTGCTCAGGCAGTTAGTTGCCAGGTTCCTACCTCAGCTGCCTGGGTTCGATCCCAGGTCAGGTCATGTGGGATTTGTGGTTGACAAAGTGGCACTGAGGCAAGTTTTCTCTGAGTACTTTGGTTTCCCCTGCCAATTCTCATTCCACCAAATTCTTCATACTCAATCATCACCTGGGGCTGGTCCATTAGGGCAATTAGTGACCAACCTACCAAATGGACTCAGTCTCACCTCACCCCACGAAATAAAAGAGATAAATATTTATTTCACCACTACAGATTGCAATGATGGTAATAAAATATTTTTGCACAGATATATAATATAATAAACATAACAATACCGTGCTTCAGTTAGAATTAAGTTTGAAACAAATATGAATCATCAGTAAATAAACGTCATGTCTAGCGAGATATGTAAAATCAAGTAGAACACATTTGGAAAATATGTGCACTTAAAACTGAAGGAGACCACACCTTTCCATCCTCACATAATTTTTGGTCTGAAACACTTCAAAAGCGAGATTTGACTAACGGTTCGTTCCCATTTATGAAATGTTGGTTACAGGATAATTTTTACATAATTCATACAGATTTCCCATTATCTTACCACTAACAACATAAAACCAACTCTTATCACGCATTTCATAATACTGTATCTGAGGTTCTTACAGTGGTCATTATCTTCAGGGCTCATAAAGAACCGAAGCAACAGGAGCCTCGCCCCCAAGTCAATACACATAATCTTCTGGAATGCAAAGCCGTGTAATTGGATAGATGTCCACCGAAGTTTCAGAAGAACGCAATGTCCTTATCTTCAGGGTTCTAAGAATAAACCAAGCAAGAAACTAGCAAGAAGCAGGAGGCTGTACTTGCCATCTTCTTCGACCCTAAAGGCGAAGGCAGTACGTTCTTCCAAAATGTCTGTGGACTTCTACCGGACTACACGACACTACATTATGAAAGACAATATTCTTCAAGTTCACAATACTTTTCCTAAAATAGAACTGCACTCACTCATTTGATAAGATTATTATTTTGGAATAGTATTTTCAATATTGTGACATGTCTAACCGTTACTGGGCAACGGGAAGTGGAACGAGTTAACACGAAAACAGACCCTCGATAAACGGTCGGTTGCCAAGTTACGCAACAGTAAGGAAAGCGGTGTTTCTCCATGCCGTGCCCAGTAGAGCCGAAGTGAGCCGAGCCGAGTCGAAGCGCGCTGGTTTGTACTCAGAAATAAACAACTCTTGGCAGCGTTGTCCAGCAACGCAAACACGGCGTTTACGCAACAGTGAAGCGGTGTGGGTTTTCCGCTGTCCGATTGAGACTTTATAAAGGAGACCGAAATGCGTAAAGAGAGAGTTAAAATGTAGCCGTCGCCGAGTTGAGTTGTAGCGAGTGTGGATTGTGAAGCCAGTTAGAAGACAGTTGAAACATAGAAGCAGTCGCGGGAAGAAGAATGGAACGTGTGTTATACTGAAGATAGTGTGAAGAGATATCGTGTAGGGTTTGTAAAGTGTGTAAACCCGTACCAGTGTTATAAGTATTTGTAGTTACGACTTTATGTTGTTAAATAAACCAATTAACAATCAGAACGGCGTCTTCATTGGCAAAACACGTTACAATATAAAAAATAGTGTAAAGACAAGGCCGCGGCACGTTGTTGTATTATGTAGCTCCTCAACTGTAGCGAGCTGAAGAGGTGCACGGTTGGTCGTAGCAGTGTGACGAGCTGAATAGCTCCGTTGCTGAACAGAAATAACTCTGGAATTCCCCTTTAGTAGCAATGATACAACATATCTAAACTTGTAGACTTAGTTAGATACGTGTGCAGACAAAATGTTCTGTCTGTCTAAGCATTGAAGGTTGATCATACTGCCGCACTTACCTATCAGCAGTTTGACTGCCTCTACTGTTCTTACGCCTCCCTTCGCTCTCTTCGAACTTCAGAGCTTAGCCAGACTGTACTGTTTGCACCCATACGAAAACCAAAGATTCAAGAAAATCACTTAATATGCAATTAACTAACTTTAAGGACCAAAGTACTTCTTCAGAACCTGATAATCGCTCAGCTAATTGTAGCCATTCTTTTTGTACTACTAGTTCCGGTCGAGAAATCCGACTCCTTTCAGGACGTGTTGACTGGCCGTGACTTGGGTGATTGTGGGGGTCTCGGGGGTAGGACGGTGAGCACTCAAACACCAATTAGCAGCTTCAAGTCCTTATTTGAATTCACTATTCAAGTCATCAATACGCCGTAGTGATCAGCTTAATTGATTATTAGGTCTGGACCACGTGGAAAAGTGAAAATTCTTGATCCTTCCGGGACTCGAACTCCGACCCGTCGGTCCTGCAGCTAATCGCTGTACCGGCTACGCTACCCCGGCTTCAAAAGTTTATGGATATGAGATAGATAATAACTATAACAAATAATAATATTTACAGTTACATTTCACTATGCTACAACCCGAAAGGTCGCGGAATCTGATCCCGATGAGGTCATTGGATTTCTTTTTCAATTTACCTAATCCTTCCAGCCACACTATGGTCCTGGGGTCGACTCAAGCTCTAATAGAAATGAGTACCAGGAATATTCTTGGAATGTTCTTGGGGGTAAAGGGCGGCCGGGGCGACCGGCGCTTAAGGCTGACAACGTTACTGCCATCTATGAGCCGATTGTCTAGAAAATGTGGGAGCCTCAACATCTCACAACCGTATGGTCCTCCACGGCTCGCTACAGGGATAGCATTGCTTTTACTTTTTACAGTTATATTTGGGTTGCTCTCTGCCCCCACAGTACCTCCGTGCATGGTACTACTCTAAGACTGAATACTGAAGATGTATGAATCATGGTATTCATTATGAAGCCAGACCTGTTCAAAGAGGATGATTCATTTACATTTTCTGTAGCAGCTTTAGATTGCAATTAAGTGCTGTCTTCGAATCGTCAAGGTATTAACACAAAGCAGTGTACTGAAAGGCCGACCACAGTGGCCGCGCGGTCTAAGGCACGAAACGTCTTCGCCCACTCGAACACTGGGGTCATGGGTTCGAATCCCACACAAGGCATGGATGTCTGTGTGCGTTTATTCTGCGTTTGTATTGTTCTGTGCCTTGCGACGGGCTGACCCCCGTCCAAGAAGTCCTATCGACTGTCTAGAGGATTTAGATACTGAAAAAGCGACCAAGGTCCAACAAAGGGGCTATAGAGACATAGATTGATAAACGGTGACTGTACATCTGTTGTGTTTGGAACTTCATACGTAATTTCCAGTTCCCTTTCCTGTTCATGCGTGTCTCAGTCCGGTATGACCCACAGTGAGTCGTAGTCATGTGTTAGGATAAGTATACAAATTAGTCTACTGACGAATGCAGTGCTAACGAGTACTTCCTTCTGTACACCGCTGAGGTAAGAACTAGTTCTATTTGACGAACGGTAGTCTGACCCCCGCACATGCTACTTCAACGCCTGGTGTTTCTGAAGTGAAAAAGATTGTGAAAATATTATTGAGGCTGCACTTAGACACAAATGGGAAGACATTTTGGTTTAAAATCAGTGATATTCGCTCAGAAGTGAGTGTAGTGATGCCGATACTTAAAAATTTTATGAAGAAGCCACGACGAAAACCGTGAGTAACAGCGCATCTAAATAGGCAACAGAATCCAGAGTCATAACTATATTATCCTTCTTAACCTAGTTCCTTGTAGTATAATGAAACAAGAAGTTCTGGGAAGAACTAATCTCTTAATTTCCTTTGATACGACACGGACCGCATAGAAACCGACGCCTCCAATAATTCTTCGTTGCCGGGGAAACGTCTTTACATAGTTTTTACCTAACAACGATAGCGCCGCGCCATAGCTCAAGCGGTTAGTCGCTGGCTTCTCACGGCGGCGACCCGGGTTCGATCCCGGGGTCTGGTCAAGTGGGATTTGTGGTGAACACAGTGGCTCTGGGGCAGTTTTTTTTCCCTAGTACTTCGGTTTCCCTTGCCAATCTTCATCCCACCAATTGCTCCACAATCACCCTCACCTATCATCTGGGGCTGGTGCAACAGGCCAGAAGCGGCCGCAGTACAGGGACTCAGTCCCACCCCACTACCAATAAAAAAGTAACGATAAGGGAGTCGACAGACAAACAGACTCTCGAAGAAAGCAGTCTTCTGGGATTTGGCACCGTGTATATGTGGTGTTAACCGACGTTTCGGAGGAACGTATCGCCCCCATCTTCAGGGTAGAAGAAAAAGTATAAGAATTCTGCAAGCGACAACACCGTGAGAAACGGTAAAGCAGACTGGAAATATACCAGCTATGTTGAGCAGAGAGGGAAGGGGGGAAGTGCAAGTAAACAAGTGAAAGCAGTGGTTGGGGAGGGGTAGGGGAAGGGAGCTGGGACAAGCATGGTTTAGTGTATCTCTGCTCAACATAGCTGGTATATTTCCAGTCTGCTTTACCGTTTCTCACGGTGTTGTCGCTTGCAGAATTCTTATACTTTTTCTTCTACCCTGAAGATGGGGGCGATACGTTCCTCCGAAACGTCGGTTAACACCACATATACACGGTGCCAAATCCCAGAAGACTGCTTTCTTCATAGTCACCGCCGTGAAAGCCTCAAATCTTACAAACAGACTCTCCTTTGATAAGACAAGGATAGCAGGGGAATTCACGATTCCAACAATTCTTCCATTGTTTTCGTGTATTTGTTGCCGCAGTAACGTGTTTACAGAGCCGTTGCCTCTCAACGAAAGAAGGGTTATGCTTTACCGAACCTGTGGTAGCAACGATAGGAGGGATACACGTACAGACACACAGACTAATGGGAAGGATTTATGAAGTGCGCCCCTGACATGGGAGCTGGTGCCATTACATACACACCAAATTTCATAAAGATTGGTTCAGTCATTCAAAAGTTGATATGTGGGTGGAAGGAATTCACAGACACACAGACAGCATGGTAATCTCATAAGCCTACTTTCATTTTAAAAAAGAAAATTAGGCTAAGAAGGCTGTGTTATGACAGCCATAACAATTTTCATAAACCTCTGTGAGCCGGTTTAGAAGTAACTAAGTTATACGTGTACATGCGTATTCACATGGTGACGCTACAAGTCAAACAGAAATGAAATTGGGATTTGGGCTATTCGCATTTGTTTTCTAACCATTCTGATAGATCTATAGTAATATTCGTGATTAAGGGTACTCAAGTTACTTCAGAATATTTTCGTTACTTTATTATCTTATTGAGTATCCTCATCGTTCATCTGGAACAAAACAGTAATGAGTAGGTGGTATTCTATACTGTAATAAACGAAAGTGACAAGAGGTACACTCTTAAGTTTATCAAGTTTACGTAAAACAGGAATCAAACTAGTGATATTCTCCCATGTCAAATTGCAATACGATTTGTGCGTTTATGGGAAAACTCTATTAATAGCAATATGCAAACTAAGATATTGTGATATGACGACTGAAGGCCGGAATAGTGGAGCCAGAGAAGACGTCCATTGCTAAGCAGCGGCAATGGATACGCAAGCAACAATAGAGGAATTGTTGGGAATAATGTTTTCTATTCGGTTCGTACAAGGTTTAGCTGGAAAAGTAAGCGACCAAGGTTTTCCGTGGTTTTCCTCGGTACTAGAGCAAATGCTGAGTTGATAACCAAATTCCACGTTGCACTGCATGCCTCACATGCAGCCCTCCCATTGTTAACATCAAATTTTTCGCCTTAATATAGCCCTCCCAACGTTAGCAAAAACAAACAAACAACAAAAAAATCCGATCATATGCTCTATCTTTACCAGAAGGTCAAGCGGGCACTGCCTGGGAACCTTCAAAATTGGAGATATAGTTTATTCCCCCCCAATGTAGTGTCTCTCACTACTACCCCCACTTCTTCGCTCTCTCTCTCTTGAAAAGTAAGTAGTAATCCTCGTGGAGTCGGAGTCGAACACCTCCACCGTGACCTTGCGAATGGGAGGCGAGGCAGTAAAATATGGTCGCCGAGTCCAAATGGACTCTGACCCGAGAAAGACTATGATGGCAAGGCCAGCAGCATATACAAAAGACCGACCCGTCCTCTCGTGATAGAGGGCGCCCCACATACCAAGACTGTAACTGCCACACAGTAATAAATATCTGGCCATGAGCCCAAGATTGGGCTCGGCACCAAGACTTTCTGATTGACCGTGAGTCGCAATGTGACTTTGACTCTGACTTTGGAAAAGTCAGTCGAGTTCCGGAGTTCCGAGTGAGCAGTTAGTCGAGAGTTCAGCTCTGCAGGTAAGGTTGAGAAGATGGCGCTGTCAGTCGGCAGTCGGGTTGTGAAGAGAAGACTTTACGTGTGCTGTCGTGCAGTGACAGTTGGAGTGTGTAATTCAGTGAGACTGTTATAGATCCGGTGTTAAAATTCGTTGCTAGGAAATGGATAGTGGAGACTGTAATAGACTGAGGACACTAGAGTGTATAACAGTGAACTGTAAAGTGTGGAAATAGCAGNTTCATAGTCACCGCCGTGAAAGCCTCAAATCTTACATAGTGCTATAGTTGTTTGTAGTAGGACCTGTAAGTGGTTAATAAATCCAATAATCTGAAACCCTGTCTATAGTCACGCACGTCCCTAAAACGTGTCAGTATATTATTGATCAATACGGCTGAAAGTTGGAATTTCCCAGTTAATTTGGTGAAAGTTTCTCATAACAAATTTTGATAGAGCTTGCTAAAGAGTTTATGGGGTACTTGGAAAACTACATTAATGGTCCTTTGTGAACAAGGATTTATTATGGATTAGTATGACTGAAACTTATCCAGTAGATTTTATTGCAGTCTCCTATATGGATTTTCAACAAAACTTCCGGAGCCGTTTATGGTATTCCATGAATAGAGTTTAGTTGGGAAAAGTCAGTAGTAATTCGTATGGAGGCGGGGTCAAATACCTCCACCGTGTCCCTGCGAGGCGTAGGAGGCGACAAAGCGGGAAGTCTCAAATCTGAGACAGTAAAATACGGTCGTGAGTCCCAAGGGACTCGGACCTAAGAAAGACTGCGCTGGCAAGGACCAACAGCGTATACAAAACACAGGCCCGTCCTGGTATTCTTATAGTTTATTATGGCTTAAAATCGGAGGTTTCCAAAAACTTCTGATAGAAGTCTTCTACACAGAATTTCAACCTAATCTGTGGAATGGCGAATGGAATAGGCGGAAAAGTCCGTTTATGGTTTCACGTAGACCAAACTTTGTTACGAATTAGTGTGGCTGAAAATCGGAACCAAGGAACAAAGTTTAGTAGAAGCCTTAGGCAATAGCCCACATCAGCTATTTAGTAGCTAAAACAGGGACGGGTGGGGATCGCTACCAAAGCTCCAAATGTGATAAAACAATACTATGTAGAATTTTACGTCCTTTATTATTTAGCCAGAAACGCTCTTCCATGATCTCGATATTCCCGATGTTGCATATAACAGGCTTTGTTTCACTGTTTACATGACCGCGATAAACCTTAGATCGTCAGAATGTACATATTGTCACGTGTTAGTGACTAGACACGGGGTTTGGATTGATAACTGGATTCATAAAACATTTACAAGTAGTAATTATAAGTGACACTAATTTACACACTCTAAAAATCACCGAAATTACAGCATGTATAGTATAGTATAAAGTCTTTTATGTCTGCATTAGTCGTTGCTTGGAAGCGGCTTATAACAATAGAGATTCCTCTGTTATCCTTGTCCTTCCCAGCTGGTTGCAAT
Organism: Cryptotermes secundus; assembly: GCF_002891405.2. Taxonomy (NCBI): domain Eukaryota; kingdom Metazoa; phylum Arthropoda; class Insecta; order Blattodea; family Kalotermitidae; genus Cryptotermes; species Cryptotermes secundus. The sequence goes on along the minus strand of NW_019721768.1, from coordinate 220,658 downwards.
CTAGCAACTAACTGGTGTAGTATAGTAAATTGCTGCTGGCCTCGACAGCAAAAGCAGTCTCAGTTCCGAGTCCCACGGTACTCATCACCAAATTTTGCTGTCTCATGACTCTACTCGTAGGAGTCATACAACTCTGACTCCACTAACTTTCAGTCAGGCGGTCGGTAATATCGCTGCTGTTCCTCGCCAGCACAGTAATTCTTGGTTTAGGGTCCCATCGGTACTCTTGACCAAATTTTTCTTTTCAGTACCCTTATATGTTTTGAAGTAGGGCCTCCTCTTCAACGAGAGGAGGGGTCTGACTATTACTGGTCACTCCCTTTCTACTGCGGCGACTCGAGCGACCGTATAGAAAACACCTTTTCCAACAGTTCCTCTACTATTGCTTAACGTGACAAGCGGGTTGTTGCCTAGCGCCTGCGTGTGTGTTGATGTGGACGCGTAGCCAGAAGATACGGCTGCTGATAGCCAACGGCAGCATCTTCTGGCTTCTCCCGCTTTAAGCCATTATCTTACAATATTAATAATATGAAGCCATTTCGTTCTTGCAGATCATGCTGCCACTGTCGAGAGTGTGTGCTGTACTTCTGCTCGTCATAAACCCTGCGCATTCCACCGTCACCGATTTGACTCCAACATGCGCAAAAGGTTGCAAATGTCTTGGGCCATGGGCAAAATGCATCAGGGGTAATGTCAAGGATCTACCAGGACATTTTGGGCCCCAGATTGAAACCATATCTCTCCAGTCTTATAACATAGTTTCCATAGAAGCCAACGCCTTTTCAGAATTCAAAGTCCTTAATTTGTGGAAACTTGACATACTTAATTGTGAAGTTGTTACAATAAAGAGGAATGCCTTCAATGGTTTGCAGGAACTTCTGTCCCTGCATCTAGACAACAACGAAATAGAAATAATTGAAGCGGGAGCTTTCTCTGCCCTTTTAAAATTAAACACGCTGAGTTTCCAACACAACAAATTAAAAACTTTAGATTCTGGTATGTTTGACGGCCTCGTGAGCTTGAATTTGTTGAATTTAAACGACAATTTACTGAAGAGTTTGAAACCAAGGTTATTTGAAAAAGCACAATTTCTGACAACGATTCTCGTAAAAGAGAATTGGATCGAAACTGTAGATAGAAGCATTTTAGAAGGGCTAAATAAAACAGCACAGCTTTACATAGGCAAGAATCCTCTTGTTTGTAACTGCGCCCTCAAGAAGGAATGGCCCCTTCTGCGTGACAGAATTGTGGGGGCCACATGTCTCTCACCGAGCAACTTAGCGGGCAGCAGCTGGAACGTTCTTGAAGGCCTAAATTGTGACCCCAGCAAAGAAAACTAAGTACACGTAGAAATGGAGTGCGGGCCTATGTGAGTTGTTCATAATTTGAGATCGAATAGAAACTCTGAAGAAACCAGCAAAATCCACAGAATATGACAAGTAGGAATGCTTCATATGAGTGTGATAATGTAAAGTTAAGAGTGGAGTGGAAGTGAGTCTTTTGGTATTGAGCCCTTCAACGGACCTATTGTAATAGTTCTTCGTGATAAGGATATGACAGGCGAGCATTGCAAGAATAATGGCTGGCAAAATAAATTAAAAGTATTTAGAGAAAGACTTTATTCTCAACAAGTCTCAGTTGGAGTATCCTAGGTTTGAACTTGGCCTGCTCAGTTACAAGCGAGTAATTAAACTCCTCAGACATGGTAAGGAATTCCTAAACATATATCCATGGAGTACTTTTTGTTATTTAATGGAATTTATCTTCAGAACAGTATATATTTCCAAGCACAGTGGCCGCGCTGTTTGAGGCTCAAGAAGTGTTCGCGAGCTCAAACACTGAAATCGTTGGTTCGGATCCCGCTTGAGGTACGGATGTCTGTCTGCTTTTATTCTGTTTGTGTTGTCCTGTTTAGGTAGTGACCTTGCGATGGGCTGATCACCCGTCCAAGGATTCCTACCAACCATCATCATCATCGGCAAAACAGCCATTCTTGAGCCATAGCCTACCTTAGAAGGCTGTACCAAATTGCATCCAGTTTTCACTTCTTTGAATTCGCAGCAGTAATTATTTTACAGAGCAAGGTCATCAGCCTTGCGTCCAACCCCATACCTCTAGGTTCATATCTCTGTATTTATGTCCCCCAGTGACAGGGTGGCATAGTTATGCGCCCAGGCACCGGGTTTCCTTTTCGTTGCCTTCTACGGCTCGCAGGGTTACGGTGGAGTTATTATAACCCACCTCCACAAGTTGATCAACTGCCTGTAACGTTTACAATTTCATAATTAATTCTAAATATGATAAGGTCAAGAAGCCTAATCCATCAAGGTAGAAGAAGAAGAAGAAGAAGAAGAAGAAATGTTACTCATAGAATGTGACAACTCGTAGTAGATACAGCTTCTGTCTGAAGTGTTTTTTAACTACTCGATATTTCTTGAAATGTAATTTACAACGAATGAGGAGCTTCATAGAAAGATGTGTAGTTATCTTACCGTCGATTCAGTTTAGTTAAGACACTTATATACTAAAATTAGTGCAAATTTGTTCATTTCGACCTCAAATACTTTATACGCACAGAAGGACTGTCGTAATCATATTGAAACAAATATAAAAAAAAAGGAAAAATAAGTTGTAAACATTTCCACTCTCCTTCATGTTATATTGTTTATTGATAAAATTTTGTCATTAAAAGTTTTACTGTTGATAGTGAGTGAAATGTTTGGTATGCTCCGACGTTAACTTTTCCCTTCACAAACTCCGCTCAAAGATAGAATTTCACACTGAGTTTTTGGACTTTGTCTATTGCCTAGTATTCTAAGGAACACAACGTTTAGGAATCTGGATCAGTCCCCAGGTGAAAGGATGTGAGGCACCTACTCTGCTGGGTCCATTTCAGAGAGCTAACCTCAATCACTGGCTCCCAGCCCAGTCTAGTGACACTATCATTAGAACTGGCCAGAATATAAACTCAAATAATTATATGTGTATTTACCTTAAGTCGCGTTTATATTCTCTTCGAAATTCCATATATTCAATGGTAATGTGTAGAAATATTTCCATTTTATTTAAAACTGAAATGTTTTCAGAAAAAAAAAAAGATATACCGTAAGCGAGAAAAATATCTGTAAAACTGTTACTAGAGGATGAGTCGACCCCAGGACCATAGTGCAGCTGGAAGGATTAGGTAAATTGAAGAAAATCCACCTCATCGGGATTCGATCCCGCGACCTTTCGGCTTGTAACACAGTGCCTCAACCAACTACGCTACCACGTGTCCCCACCGCTGACTTACATCTGCAAATAAAAGTAGTATGACATTACGCAAAGATCTTGAAGCGTCATGCACTGTACATGTAAGGCACAGGAACATGCATGTGTGTATATTATCATATCTCTATGGGTGCATGTTTATATTTGAGTATAAGGAATGTTCCGGAGTCGCTCTCTTAAGAAATTAATCGCTGTATAATAAAAACGGGCACTGAATCTGCGCGAAAAAAAAAGTCTTGTAGGAACTTAATCTGCCCCACAACTGAAATACTGCGGCATGGTAAAAGTGTACGCAACACGTCACCGGTATTTCCTTCCAAGTTCTCTTCGGTACCCGCCTTGCTACGAACCGGTTGTGATCAACACGCGTCAGACGAGTGTTAACTGTTCTACGGAGATTCATAGGAAACTGGGAAGGTTACTGCCAGGTTTATAATTCAGACAAAGATTACTGGTTTAGTTATGAAGGTTCTGCTTCTGTATACTTCGTGGTATATATTCAGAAAATAGAGAACATAGAATTCCGTAAAAAAAATAAAACCAGGCGATATTTAGGACCTCACATAACGAAGGACTTTGTGTCTGTCATGAGCCTTATGATATTGTTATGAGGCTTTGCTGGACAAGGGGAAGGCATTGGAGAGATAAAGAATTCTGGGAAACCCCTTAGAACAGTGCTTCTCAACCGCCGGGCCGCGGCCCAGTAATGGGCCCTGGCATCAATTATACTGGGCCGCGAGAGGTTCTTCTGGAATTTGTCATCTTCATTTTCTAAGCATTTTTCATGAATAAATATTTTATAGTTAGCTTAATGCATGAACTTTAACAAAACTGGAAAGGTATTTACGAGTAAATTTGTTGGGACTGGGCCCTCGTCTTATAAAGAAAGAACTTACCGGGCCGCGGTCTCATAAACGTTGAGAACCACTGCCTTAGAGGACCGAGAAGAGAGGACTACAATATTAAAAATCTTAAATGGATAGATTGTAAGGCTGAGAGACGAAAAATGGAATTATCTGAGGATCATGTCTAATTGCAGTTAGCGGTATTCAGCCCTTGGAGTATACTACTATAAAAATATCAGGTGAAGAATTTGATATATGAAATATTTAAGTAAGGATAAAATAAAAGCTATGACCTTCAGTGGGAAATGTTTTGTACTTAAGTACCGTATTTACGCATGTATAGGCGGCACATTTTTTTGCCAAAAATTCAAGAGGAAAACTGGGGTGCGGCTTATATTCGAAATATTCGAAATCACACTTCATTTAAAAAAAATTATATTCATAATTAGTAATACAGGGTGTTCTACTCCTGAAATAATATTCCAAGAAAATTATTTTTTCTATAATTTCTGTCTGAAAATTGTGCTGCGGCCTATACACGCACGCGGCCTATACATGCGTAAATACGGTAATTGTAAATAACCAACGAAGGCAAATATATTTTAATTATATGAGTTTCGACATCTCTTTTCATTTTAACGCAAAAGGCAAAAGATAAAGCTATACCTGTAGGAGACCGTGAAGACCCATAGGATTGTGAGACGTCGATGTTCCCACATTTTCTCTAGACAATGGGCTCACAGATGGCGGTGTGGTTGTCAGCCTTACTCGCCGGTCATCCTTTATCCCCAAGGAAGATTCCTGGTACTCATTTCTGTTAGAGGCTGAGTCTACCCCAGGGCCATAGTGCGGCTGGAAGGATTAGGTCAGTTGAAAAATAAAATGCCCTCATCGGGAATCAGACCCGCGACCTTCCAGCTTGTAGAATTCATTGTAACGTATATATTAAAAAGAAACTGATGTATTTAAAAATATACACAGCCCGCCTACTAGTCTAGAGGTAGCAGAATATGCTGTACGCTTACTGAAGGAAAAGTATTAAGGCTTCATTGTTTATTGTTCTTACACACTCTAAACAAGAATAAAATGTACATATAAACTGTTTAATATGTGGTTCGAAGTCGTACTTCAACAGATCATTATCCCGAAGAAAAAAAAAAAGAAGTTTGATTTTAACGCCGCCTAAAGTCAATAACCAGTTTCTTCTTTTTCTTTCGTTCTTTATTTCTTGCTGAGATTGTATCCATGGTTTATTGTTCAATATAAAAGTCCGAAAAAGTTCTTTTAACATAAACGTAATTTAATTATCTAACGGAGAGAGCGTCGCTTGAAGTTTTTCTGGGAAAGATGAGACATCCAGGGAAAGAGCTTAACAACCTTCTGAGACTGTTTTTACCGATCGCCTTGGAATATTCGGGAGAGAATACTATTTAGAAATCATTTTGTTTTTTATTAATTTCGACATATTGCTTTGTATAAGTCGATCGTGAGACGATTTTTGGTCGATCTCATAGGCATATAAGGAAATTATACGTGAAAAGCATGTAAATTCACTTGTAATATAATATGATTATATTCAGATTTTGAAGGGAAAATACCTATTAGTTATTCCTATTTTTCTGTTCTTAACGAACAAGGTAAGTCTATACTTTCAGTGTATGTTGCTTTTGCAACGAACATGTGTCGTGTTATTTTTACCAATATTTTTATTTAAAGCGAGGTACGACGATAGGAGGGGCTGGTAGATCAATGGCAGTTTTGACCCTAAAAAGTCGATCACAACCTGTTCGAAGTTGGACATGCCTGGTAAAAATTATTCATATACCATACAGAGACCAATAAACATTCTGATTCGTAAAAATATCCTCAGATACAGCAGCGGCTGACCCCAGCTGTCCATGATGTTCTGGATGGCATTTAGGACGAGTATTGCATTACACATTGCCCAGTATTTGTGGTGGCGTATGGTATCCTATGGTTAGGGAAAGGTATTACTAACAAAAGAGAAAAATAAATAAACCCTCAGATCCCAAGTTGCAAGTCATGTGTATGGGATTTCACAATGAATGTATCTTCCAAACATGCACGCTATTTCTTCCATAAAGAAACGAAAAGCCTTAAGCTTCTTGCATGTCTTTCACAAGGACTGCGTTAAAAGGAACAATTACGTGTAATATGCATGTCTCCCATTTATAATTATCGTTAAATAAATAGAGTTTACGTCAGTTTTAAATACAACACGCAACATTCTTATGACTAAGCACTGAAGGAAACCCATTCATGTGAACCTGAAAAGCCGACAGCATTATTTTGTGCATCACTTGTGTAACCTCACATGAACTACGTACAAATGTATACAAAGGGATCTAACTACGCACCACGGAATAAAAATGAAAGATCGCGTAAAAATATTAAATGGAAGCAAGCGTACTGTAAAATTGCTATTACAATAATAAGCCTATTAACAAACAAAAACCAAACTACGTGGCCTGTAGTCCGTAAGAGAACTATACCAACTGAGCCACCGCTGCTTGTCGGCGAAGTTAGTGCCAACTATTGCGGATAGAGTGTGTCACGTGGTCAGCGCAACGGATACTCACGGCCGTTAATCTCCGTTTTCTAGACCGGAGCCGCTATTTTCTTGAAATAGCTCCTCAATTATCCTCACGAGGCTGAGTGGACCCCGTTTGAGATCCACTACTTCTCAGAAAATCTGGTAGCGCAGGGGAATCTAACCCGGGACCTCTGAATCTGTAGTCAGGAACTCTGACCACTAGACCACAGAGGCGGTCTGTAATAAGCCTATTACTATTTCATAGTTAGGAGATGCTGAATGCGTGAACTTCGTGGTTAAGATCTATGGGTGACAGCAGACAAGGTTTTGATTGGATTGCTTCCCGGGAAGCGGCCAGTCCGATAAAAGTGATAGTTTGGAACGAAGAACCTCTCATGGGGTTTGAGATATGTTTCTGAGAGAAGAGCCACATTTATGTGTAAGGCTTGCAGCTGTTTACTGAGCTCATAGCGCTGCTTCCAAATGCCGTTTGCATTAAATGCTATGACTCTGAGCGGCATGTGAATTCTAGCAACCATTTTGTTTCATTAAGTTAAGCACCAATTTTCTAATGACCATTACTCTGTCTTCTTCTGACACAGCTTTAGTGAGTCCTGCCATGATCTCACGCACTACGATGGCGACAGTGCCACTGTTGACGAACTAGGAACCTGTACTGCCAGACCTGTCTTCTGAAATTCCTTTTGTGGCAGATACTGCTGCTCTGTCTGTGTTGCTTGTAGTTGCTGGTGTTGAATGTCTCGAGGCAGTGCAGCTGCGTAGGTCTGCTTTGGTGAGGTGAACTTAGAGGAAAACGTCCTCCCAGAGGGTCCCTTGGGACTGTCGCCTGCAAGCCTGTTTTTCGATTCCCGGCGGTGGCACTCATAAATAATAAGCGCAACTGTTCTGGAACCTTCTATGTAATGGCTACCAGGGGTTTTGTTCCCGGGTGCAGCCAACAACTAATTCCTTTTTAGTTCACAAGTTTAAAACTTGTCGAGTTTTACCTTCACTTCCCCCATACGCCTCCTTCTTCTGCAGACTTTGCTTACGTAAATGTACGGGATATTTTTACTTTCTCTGCTCTAGTTCTTATGAGATAAGTCGCTTAACGTAAGAGTATTATATATATTTTTAACATACGTAGCGGATTTAGATCAGCTTAGAAAGCTGCATAAGGAAAAACTGGACGCCGCTTTGCTTCCTTTATTATATGTATATATGAGGTCTGACAATAAAGTTTCCGGACTGGTATGGGGAAAAAATAAATACAAGGGAATAAAATTGTTTTATTCCTATTCAAATTAATCTCCGCCTACTTGAATATGTTTGTTGAATCGTTTAAATATCCTTTTTAAAGAGTCGTCAAAGGCCTTTGGAGGAACAGCGTTCAGCGCGCCTGTCGCATTTTTGATTCTGTATTTCAGTATCCCGTTGCAATTGTTCAAATTAGCGTCCATTGTTTATCTTCCGTCAAAATTGAAACACTTTTACATTCTACGCTTCAACACTACATGTTTCGGCCCCAAACGGCCATTTTCAGTGTTTTTATGTTACAGATATTTTACTAAAACTGTGTTAAAAACTGCTACACTGTTTTAATTCGTGTTAAAATCACACGTTGTAGTCTTCTTTTTAAGTAAAACTAGATAAAATCATTTAAAATTTATGTTACATATTATTTCACCTCACCCGGGGTATCGTCATTTTCGTAAATGTATCAAGGTGTTTTTCTCGGCAGCTTGCCCCTCACGTTCGTGGTCTAATTTCAGTTTTTGACTGCCATCTGTAATTTATAAATCCTATGTACTGTTGTTTTCTATTTGTTAGGTATTATTTTTCTTAATGTCTTCAACATCCTGAAATCTTTTTCTCTGAGGGCAGTTTTCAACTTAGGGAAGAGCAAAATTCAATAAAGGAATTGGGATTTTCTTGACGAGTCTGGATGAAGTAGAGCCATGATGTGAGCCTCCGTTGCTTCTGCTTATCCGTGAGTCTTTGCGCAGATCTTCATGAAGGATTTCAAGAATCGCCTCCTTATTGACATGTCATTCATCCGCCATCATTCAGAGACCATCGACGATCTCGTATCACCATTTCACGGACATTTATGATTATGTATAATTTCGAGAGGTCGAAGGACTCCCGCTTTCAGATCATGCAGAAGATCCTTACGTCCTTCTCAGAATCATGTAACGAATCAGATACACTGTTTCGACTTTTGGCTTCATCACAATAAACAATTTGCCATATTTTATATTTTTTTTGTGTTGTTTTACCCAGTTTAAAACAAAATGCCATATTCATTATTTCCTCCATGGGTGAAAAAGTGGCAGCAGTAAAAAGATGGTAAAAGTATCCTTGTAACAGGCCGTGAAGGCCCATAGGGTTGTGAGATGTTGAAGCTCCCACATTATCTAGGCAATCGGCTCACAGATGGCGGTGAATTTGTCAGCCTTACGCGCTGAACGCCCTTTACCCCAAAGAAGATTCCTGGTACTCATTAATGTTAGAGGCTGAATCGAACCCAGGGCCATAGTGTGGTTGGAAGGATTAGATCAATTGAGAAATCCAGCAACCAGAACTAACTCACTGAGCTGCTATTCATGAACTGTAAGTGATTCGACCTGCTGACACTTGTCAATTTTTGGTAAGAAGTATAACTACACTTACATCGCAGTAGTTCGTTTCACAACCTAATATGAATGCTGCTGTACCAGTCAGGGAACTCGATTGCCACACCTCGTAGTCTGAATGACCGGTTAATACCCTATAGAGATTATGCTTATATATCCTCTCAATGCGACCACACCAATGTGACACGCTTTGTAAATGCCAACTTCTNACAGTGACCCTGGATTTGACTTAGTTTGTAACAGAAATGAGTAACAGAAATCTTCATGCTGGTAAAAGGCGGCCGGCTAGCACATAAGGCTGACAACCGCACCGCCATCTGTGAGTTGATTGTGTAGAAAATGTGGGAGCTTTGACGTTTCACAACCCTATGGGCCTCCACTGCCTGTTACAGGGATAGCTTTACTTTTTTTAAATATAAGAACTAAGTTTCTTTTTAAGGCAATATTTATTGAATCACTGAAGGATTAATGTGTTTAAGATTGAACCAACCGCTTGGGTTATTTGCAGTTTTCAGCTCATAGAATCCTTCCAGACGTAAATATAGGCGCACGAAGAGTGGAAGGATGTCCTATGAATTGTGGTACAGTCAGGATGTCGGTGGATGGACAACCCAGTTTATATAATTTGGCCTGATGAATGCAAATGCAGCTCAATTCTTTAACTGATAAATTAAGTACTCTCGGTACTAACTCGTGTATAATTGCGTACAATGCGTTTCTGGGCTTAGGGTTATCTTCAAATGAAATAATCTCTCTTGACCACTTAAACAGCTATTTTCAATTCCACGCAGTGCCCTTCTTGAGAAACTAATATTGAGTGAGGTAGTGCATAAATCCCCAACCATTTATGGAACCACTTTGTCCACAAAAGTCAGCAAAATTAAAACTCATTCAGCTAGTCACGCATTTTCCAGCTTTTTACGGAACCCAAAGTTTAATTACAATGTCCACTGGAAACTATCCTGCAACAGAGATTTCGCATGTCACTGTGCTGCTGGGCTTGCGTGCAAACAAATGCTCAAGTCATGAAACGCAACGAAAATATCGTTACAAATGCAAGAATGTGTAAGACGGACATTACACTACGCCATAGCAGGATCGTTCTACGAACTCGAGAGCCACTTCTGCGTGGTAGAGGACAAACACGCCGGATTGTCTATATGCATTCTTTGCATGAAATTAAAAGTGCAATATGGAGGTCTTTCTCTGCAGAATGTATTCTGACCGCATTTTTGTTTTCTGAGGAATCTGCAATAAAATTATTGGGAGAATTAAGTAGGTCCCTATTGGTACAATGCTATTTTATATATTCTTCTACTTCTTCTTCACGACGTGTCACAGTCAGTCACGACGGTTCCGACTTGCCATGCTCTTTCCAACTTTTCAAGGTCTTCTTAGTTCCGGCGGATTTTTGGTTCATACTGCAGAATATCTTTATATATTATTTAATCAGGCGTTATATCCAAAAGGTTGATCCATTTTTGTCGGTGTTTATTTATACTTCGTGCAATTATTGAGTTTTTGGTATTATCCGCAGTGCTGTTTTGTTATTTAAAATATGTTTCGGAGACGGAATCCATTCTCAGGAACGCTGTGTTTTGAATAAAAAACAGGGCGATGTATAATATTTAAAAAACTCAATAATTGTATTATTATACAATTGTCACAAAATTTTAGCTCCTATTTATTTTATTTTGTGCTGACTACATATATAGTTTTTTCTAGTAGTTTAATTTTTAATATAGTCTAGTCTAGAGTGACTTTATTTCACATAGTGATAAAAATACAAAACTTCATACATTTTCGCCAAAGAGGAAAAGATAATCGGTAAGCGAACTAGTGATGTAAAGTATACTAATGTATTTCAATGATACCTTTCAAGATTAATTAGAAATTTTTGTTTGATACTACAAGTATTCAGCGAAATAAAAGAGAAGCGATACGTATAAATACTTACAATGGTAAGTTACAGAGAAGCATAACTGCATTAAAATGAATTAATCACACTCACTCTCTCTTGGAGCTGAGCCCTTCTTGAGAAGCCGCCAATTGTGTAGCTACTCAAGAACTTTCCATCATTTTATGGAACCCGCAAGTTCATTACCGGGGTCACAAGGGCTCTCTACTGGTCCCTATCCTGAGCCAGATCAATCAAATCCGTACATTGCACTCCTATATCTCTAAGAACCATGTTAATATTGTTCACCCACCTACGCCTTGGTCTTCCCAGTGGTCTCTTTCCTTCTGGCTTTCCCATCAATATCCTATAGGCATTACTCTTCTCCCCCATCCGTGCTACGTGCCATGTATATCCCATCCTCCTTGACTTGATCTAATTGTGTCTGATGAATAATATAAGTTATTAAGCTCCTCATTATGTATGTTTCTTCAACCTCCAGTCACTTCATCTCTCTTCGATCCAAATATTCTCCTCATCACCCTGTTCTCAAACACACTCAGTCTATGTTCCTTCCCTAACGTCACAGTCAGAGTTTCACACCCATACAGAACCGCAGGCAAATTATAATTTTGTATATTCTAATTTTTATATTTTTAGACATCAAACGAGAATACAAAAGAAAAATAATTAATACTGAAACAATATGGCATGTAATACCATTAAGAATGAATTTCTCTCTTTGAAGCTACGAAGACACGAACATTCTATTAATTACTGAACATTAAGCAAAACTATACTTTTCGCGGAAAAAGAACTTTGAGAATGAATTGTGATGTACGTTATATCCTTGATTTTATTACCCTGACCAGATATTTTTACCGGTTTCCCCAGTTCTTAAAGACCTTGAATCACTCCACGTCCTTTCACCTACCATATACACTTACAAAACTACTCATACCTTCTTCGACAACAGACGATACCTGAAATTGGTACAGGGTCGTTAAATAATCCAAGAACTAACCAACCTCCGCATACAGGAGCTGTGTTTGCCTGCTCTGTTCGCTGTTATAAACATCGTCACCGAGTCGGTACTTCAGAGGACCCAGTGCTACACATCACTCTCTTGGTCATGCTGTGTACCCTTGTTTGAAGATACAAAACTTCTGTGCAACACCTTGTTTCCATCTTAAAGGCTGAGGCAACATATTCCTTCGAAACATTAGTGTTCACATAAAAGACTAGACGTTGTTATAACCCAGAGAATCTGAACACACACAACCATAAACCCACGAAAACTTATGTGACAAACTATAGTTTTAAATAAAACATATGGAATATTCCTGAGATATATGTCTAAACCTTAACCCTGATATTATTTGTACATGCCAAATGTGACTTTAACTTCAAGATCGTTTAGCATCTTTATATTTTATTACCAAAAAAAATCAATGTTCCTTTGACAGTAGTAAAATATTCAAATATCATCATCACTGGTACGACAGCCCTTTGTGAGCCCTGGCCTTCCTCAGGATTGCTCGCCATTCTTCTCCATT
>NW_019721768.1:145754-207841 GCF_002891405.2 Cryptotermes secundus | reverse complement strand
TGGCACGTATTATGTGTCCAGCCCATTCAAGCCTTCTCACCTTTATGAATCCAATAATGTCTGATTCATTAAATAATTTATATAGCTGATGGTTATACCTCTTCCTCCATATTCCATTTTCTTCCACTGGTCCAAAGATATACCTCAAGATCCTCCTTTCAAATATAGTTAACAGTCTTTCATCCGATCCTGACAGTGGCCAGGTCTCAGAGGCATAAGATACTACTGATCTTATAAGTACTTTATACATCATAGTTTTGGTTTTCCTGGGTACTAATTTGGATTTCAGGTGTTTCCTAAGGCCATGGAGACATTTATTTGCCGCAAGTACAAGCTTTTTTATTTCATCACTGATGTCATTTCTACAGTTAACTTCTGATCCAAGGTAAGTAAAACTATTCAAATAATATATGTGTAACTATCTGAGAGTACTGAATGTTATTAAGACTCTTAATTAAGTAAGTAACTAAGTACATGGTAGGGTAAAGTGAATGCTTAGTATCCTAAGTGCTATAGAACATTACTTGACGACATCTTCAGCCAGTTATGTCCACATCCCAATCTCAAGGTCTTCAGATCAATTTTAATATTATCTTTCTCTCTGCTTAAAACTTTCCAACAAGTTGTGATGTTTAGGGTACCTTAAAATGGTGGCAGCTGGTTACTCCTAAACATTGGTAACCACCAATCACACGGTTGATAATATAAATTCAGTAAACGACGATCTCTATCCTCGTAAAAACCTCAAATGCCACGTCTTCTAAGAGGTTTTTACACTGATATCTTCGTAGCTTACATATTTTTGTTTCTGCAATTCGAGCTACATGTCGAACCCATCTTACCCTCCTTGCTTTTACAAACATAATACAAATTTCCTAGGTAACTTGTATAAATAACGCAGTTCCCCACTGCGAGGACATCCTAAATACTTCATTTATATTATATTCCTATTTGTGAATATTCCTCTGAGATGCTACCGTAGTTTATGGAATGTTCTATCTTCTGGCATGAGATACTGCGCATTCTGGTAGAAGTACACTCACATGTCGATCTAAAGTACAACTACCATCTTCACGGTCGAAGACTAAGCGAAGCAAGAAATCAGGACACAAGCTACGCTTGCTGCTTGCTTCATGTTGATTTATTGTTTGGCTTACACTCTGATCGGGGCACGTGGTAGCGTAGTTGGTTGGGGCACTATGGTACAATCCGGAACGTCGCAGGTTCGATTCCCAATGAGGCAACTGGATTTTTCAATTGACTTAATCCTTCCAGCCGCACTATGGCCCTGGGGTCGACTCAGCTTCTAACAGAAATGAGTACCAGGAATATTCCTGGGGTGCGTAAGGCTGACCGGTGCGTAAGGCTGACAACCTTACGGCTAACTATGAGCCGATTGTCTAGAAAATGTGGGAGCCTTAACGTCTCACAACCTTATGGGCCTCCACAACCTGTTACAGGGATAAATTTACTCTCTGATCCTGAAGATGGAAGTGACATGTTCCTCCAAAACGTCGGCTGAACTTTACCGGACTACAAGGAGTTATATCCCAGAAGACAGAAATCTTCGTAGTCCAGATAGCATACCCGACTGGCCTCGAAACAGGTACTCCGAAGTAAGTATCAAGACGTGATGAAAGAAAAAGAGAGAATGTTGAAAGGAAGGTTTTGTGTGGAAAACTGAAGGCGAGTTGCCGAAGGTTTCACGAACAGTTCCTATAGACCTAAATGCAGTAGGAATAAATTTAGTTAGGTTCTCGGACAAACTAGGAGACAAATTGTTTGGGTCAAACACCATTCAGTTTCAAAAAAAGTCGTTTTGAATATTCATGCGTTGTTTTCAGCTCGTGTCAGTTGAGATAATAAGCCGAGGAGGATGGACGAGTGGGACATGTAACACACGTGCGGCCAATAGGAATTCTTAAGAGAGGAAGCCACGTCAGGGAACGAGATGAAAGGGAATAAACACTAATTCTGTCAGGACACTTACGAGATGTCTGTTTCCCATATCTATACCGTACCTTTACATTCATCAAGAGGAAGAGGAAAGCCAAGAAAAATATTAAGTTAGGATGGAATCAACAGTTTGCAGCCACCTGTTCACGCTGGCTCCTCCCTCGCGGATTTTTACCCTGAAGACGAAGGCGATACGTTTCTCCGAAACGTCAGTTTACACAATATCTACACTGCGCCACATCTCAGAATACGGCACTTTTCTTACATTATTTTGTTTCTAAATGTCAATAAAATTACGAGTAGAACTGAATTTGCCGAAATTTGTGAATGATTAGGTTAAAAACTATGGCGTGAGAGAAGAGAATTCAACGGTAGATGAAAATACTCATTTTTTTAATTCGTATAGTGGGGGATGGAGTCCAGCTGCGTCCACTCGGCACGTGGGCCACTGATTGACCTATTGTACCTACCCTGGGTGATTATGATGATGGATAATTTGGTGGAATGAAGATTGGCAAGGGAAACCAAAATACTCGGAGAAAACCTGTCCCAGCGCCACTTTGTCCACCACAAATTTCACTTGACCAGACCCAGGCTCGAACCCGGGACGCCGCGGTGGGAAGCCAGCGGCTAACCCCTTCATCTATGGCGCGGCCAATAATTAATGCTTGCTGGGGAGAACTATGGTAACTTTAATTTATGTTAACTTTTAAATATATGGAAAAAAAATGAATTTTTTCCTATCTCTCGCTGCCACTAAAGCAGATAACCGCTTATTGTCCCACGCTTGGACCTTCGAATAATATAAACAAACCGAACGATAGTATCTGGTTTGTAATCAGCGTCGAAGACCGACTTTGTTCTTCCCATCCAGGAAAGCGTTCATACAGTAGCTTGCCTTGAAACATTTCATGACGGGTTTCTCCTGCACACGTCAAAATTCGCCTTTGATGAACACCTTCACAGTTCATTTGACTGTAAATAACTTCTGTAACTGCTACAGAGTCGTTAGGCAAACTATGAATGAACCAATGCGGTCACGGCTAAACTGTTTTCTTATTACGCGAAACACGTGTAGGTTGTATAAACGTATCCCTGTACTTAATTATGTAATTAAGTACCATGCCATTAGGGCATATGGAGAAGTTTTGATATAGCTCCATCATTTTCGATTTCAATGGTAGATGGAGATACATGGCCAGCTTCATGCCCCTTCCGCTTAATCCCCAAGGATGCAACCCCGTTACATACTGGATAGGAGGTTGGCTGGGCTCCACATTTGATGTGACTTTATGGAGAAGAGAAAAATATCTTGAACTTGCAGGGAAGCGAACCCTGATCGTCCAGCGAGATATTCCAGTTCTGTAGACTACACACACACACACACACACACACACACATATATATATATATATGCAGTATTTGAGGTTCCCACAGGGATGGTCATTAAGAGATCTATCTTCTGGGACATAAGGTCATGCAGTCCGTCGAAGTAAACCGAAGTTTCGGAGGAACATATCGCCTCAATCTGCAGGATCAAAGAATAAATCAAGCAAGAACCCAGTATGCAGCTGATAGTAAGCAGAGCTGTGCCTAATTCTCAAGAGATTACACGACGTTTTAGCAAAAGGAAAGAGATCTCTTTACGTATACAGTGGAACACAGATTTTCCGTGTCGCGAAGTGAGGAAAAAGACAGGTAGATAACCCTGACCTCGTCAGATTTGAGGTCGTGAGGCCCGTTTAGGAGGCGGCAGATCCTGCTTGTTACGACTTTGCATTCACTGGGCAGAGTACCAGGCAACAGCTTACGGAGCGTGATGGCTGCTTCTCTACCACTCTCGTAAACCTACATCGCTTATATCCCTTACTGTCGTCGCTTGAGGAAAATGAAATCAGTGAAAGACAAGGAAGTGAAAGGGGAAGGAATAAAGAAAGAAATGAGCAACGACGAAGAAACAGAAGCGAAAAGAATGAAGAAACAAAAGAAGTAAGACAAAGGATGGGTAACAAAGAGGTAAGAAGGAAACAAAAGGGAAAACAATGAGGAAGAAAAAGGAGTAAAAAGTAAAGGAATATATATGAAGAAAGAAAATAAGCATGGAATAAGGAAGGGTAAAAGAAGGAAAGTACAAGTTTTCCACAGAATATCAGACGAATGTCGGAAGAAGATTCAAAGCAAAAGTTTATTTTCTATAGCTTTTTATAGGACCTAAGACTAGTCTTATCTATTTGCAAATGCTTAAAAATTTAAGTTTATGGAAAAACCAGCAAGTTTAAAATATGGTGTCAGGAATAAACAAACTCAGGAAATGTATTTTAAAGTTGGTTATCTGACACTGCCCTACTGAGACTGCATATCTTTGGGCCACAGAAAGATTAATGAATATAAAACAATCAGTGAGATGAAAATTGGCAGGGGAAACCGAAGTACTCGCAAGAAAACCGCTGCAGTGCCACATTTTGAACACAGACCCCACATGGCCTGATCTTGGTTCGAACCCCAGCCGCCGCTGTGGGAAGCCAGCGACTAACCGCCTGAGCTGGAAATGTTTGTGGAGTGGTTAATAAAATAAATAAATAAAAATAAACTAGTGATTGTAAAAGAGAAAGTGTAAGTAGGCGAAAGTTTGATACGACGTATGGCAAAAGCAAGGGGAGAAGGGAGGAAGTGACGTAGTTCTTTGTGGGATTTTCGCTAGACAGAACTGCGGGTCAGCAGCCTTATCTTGAGGTTTCGCTAACTTGAACCTCTGACGCGTTCACATTAAGAATTAAAATGCGGTTTTATTTAAATTAATGGAACCTAACTGAATGACATCCGACCTACAGATTCCACGATATTATGAATTTCAAATGTCCGAACCGTTAAAATCCGCCGTTCAGTCGGGTCATGTCCACCTCACCAGAGCTTGAACCATTCAGGAAAGCAACATTTGTCGTAATGGTACCCGTTTTACCCAAAAACAAAAATAAAATAAAATTAAAATTCCGCTAGTAAAAGTTAGGAAATAATGCCTATAAAAATATGAACAAGCCGTAGCATTGACATTTTCGATATTATGAATGTTTATTTTCAGTCAGAAATCTCCTGAAAACACTTGTTTCTTTTGTTCTTTCCTCCCCTTGCTCCCACTTTGGAGCATAGGGCTGATTTCTCAGTTTCTTGATCATTTTACAGACGGCAGGAATCCTTGGACGCCGGTCACGGTAGCCGAGCGGTCTAAGGCATGTACTGTCTTCGCTCGCTTGGAAACCGGGATCGTGGGTTCGAATCCCATACAGGGCATGGATGTTTAGTTTGTGTGTGTGCGTTTTTCTGTGTTTGTGTACAGGTAGAGGCCTTGGGACGAGCTGATCATCCGCCCAAGGAGTCCTACCGAATGTGTAAGATATAGAAAAATCGAAGTGAACGGAGAAGTTCATGGAGGTAGGCCTAGGCCCACTGGGGCTGTAGTGCCAAGGGAAAAAATCTCCTTGGACGGGTGATCAGCTCGTCGCAAGGCCTGTACCTAAACACAGAAAAATTCACACACACACACACACATCAAACATCCATGCCCTGAGTGGGATTCGAACACACGATCACGGCTTCCGAGCGATCGAAGACAGTGCATGCCCTAGACAGCTCGGCTACCGTGATCGGCGTCACAGTAGTTAGTATCACCTAATTTGAGATCGGTATTGGTGATACGTCTACTCGGCAATGATCTGCTTTCCTAGCTTCATTTCCTTTTGCCGTTGGTTTACAAATATAACAAGGAGAAGGAAAAAGATGAAGATAAGTAAAAATGAAGAGGGAATCGTGGCATAAATAAATAGGAAAGGATTAGATTCTAAAGGCGCGTCCACATTACTCGTGCTCGTGCTCGTGCTCGTGCTCGCCAGGCTTGTACTCGTCGGGAGACTCGTCTGGCTTTTACTTGTGCTCATAAATCTTCGTCCACACTACTTCAGTTGCTCGCTAGGCTTCGGCGCGTGAGGATCCGTATATTTACTCGTAGTGTGTATAGGCTATAGTTGTATTTTAATTTATTGGCTATAGTTTTTAAATTGAAAATTAAAAATTTTTTGTTTTGTGACTTGTCACAGCGTCCACATTACTCGTNGACTTGTCACATCGTCCACATTACTCGCGAGCATAGCGAGTCATACGAGCACGAGTAATGTGGACTCGCCTTAAGAGACCCAACTGAATAGCAGTCTTCCCAGCCCTCACTTGAATACGGAAACAGATATAGTTTCTGAAACGTCGTGTTTCCTGTTTACTAGAATACTGAACGATGGGAAAAAGTTCAAAAACCCAGGAAGGGATTAGTTGTATTACAGAAAGTGCAAATTCCATGCTCCAAGATTCACTGTCTCACTCTGCGATAGTGATTCCCCCGATAAGCCAATTGACCTACATGCTTTTGGAATTACCACTCAGTATCAAGACTTCCAAAGTTTTAGGTTATTTAATGACGTTGTTTCAGCTGCAGAAGTAATTCAGAATGAACGCAGCATTAAAGTAAGAAGCCAGGGATCCGGGGAGGTTAGTGTAACGGAAAAGCTGTGGTCTTGTATTTCGGAGGTGCTCGGTTCGAGCCTCTGCCGGGATAACGGCTGTCCTAACTAAGGTGCTTCGTGAGATTTCTCAGTCACTCCTGACAATTGCCGTGTTGATACCTCGATTAGATCATAGCTGCTCCCATAGAAATAATTTTCAATGTATTTTTCATTCCTCATCTTTCCATTTGACACTGCCCAGTCCGAGATGCTGACAGCATCGTAGAAGAAGCTGAAGAACGTACTCGAAATTCCTGGAGCTGAGCCCTTCTTGAGAATCTGCAATTGTGCAGCTGCTCAAAAAATATCCAGCATTTTATGGAACCCGAAGGTTCATTACTATGTTCACAAGGACACTGGTCTCTATCCTGAGCCAGATCAATTCAGTCCCTACCACACCATTCTATTTCTCTAAGATCCATTTTAATACTATCCACCCAACCACGTCTTTGTCTTCCTACTTGTCTCTTTCCTTCTGGCTTCCCCACAACTATCCTATGTGCATTCCGCTTCTCCCCCCACTCCTGCTACATTCCCTACCCATTTCATCTTCCTTGACTTGATCATTCTAATTTTATTTGGAGAAGGGAACAAGTTATGAAGCTCCTCATTATGCAGTTTTCTTCAACCTCCTGTCACTTCATCTCTCTTCGGTCCAAATATTCTCCTCAGAACCCTGAGTATAAGTTCCTCCCTTAATGTCAGAGACCAAGTTTTTCACCCGTATAGAACCACAGTCAAATTATGGTTTCGTATATTTTAGTTTTTAAGTTTTTAGACAGCAGACGAGAAGGCAAAAACTTCCGGACTGAATGGTAGCAAACATTACCCGAATTCAATCTCCTATTAATTTCCTCTTGAATCAAATTTTAATCTGTTACTGTCTTTCCCAAATATTTGAACTGTGCCACATTTTCAAAGGATCTAATAGCTATCTTTATGTCATGATTTTGCCCTGAGTTCTGGTGACGAAAGAGCAACATGCACTTAGAATGAAGTACTCAGGGCATATAAATTACTTGTTTCTGAAAATGATAAGTAATAGGTTCTGAAATTATAGATGAAAATATTTTGGCCACAAAATAAAGTTAAATATTCGGTTCTGAAATTTAGAGGATCAAAAGGAATGGAGACAATATTGAAGCCTACATCCATTATTTGTTCTATACATTGTTTTCTTTATAAAAGTGTTCGATACCATAATTTCCTTTTTTATTTTTTTTTCAAGCATTTTACATAATCAGCTGTATCAATCTGTTTCACTCTTAGCCTAATAATTCCAGATGGACAACAAATTTTAAGTACTACTGTGACAGTAGGCTTATCCATGGAGCAAATTTAGAACATTTCAGAATTACCAACTTCCCGACGATATTAAAACGAACACGGCTGTAGCAACATCAATCATTGTATGTTTCAACCCTTTATTTTATGACAAGCTTCATTTAACGCAGGGTACTATCTTCTGGGTTAAAAATCCCACGAAATTAAAATTCTACAGTAACGTTAACTTACGTCATTGTGATTTTACGGTTCACCTGATCAACTGCTGTTCCTTGTAGGAAATTTTTAACCACGCCAAAGAGGAATGCGCTTATCACGGTTGCCGCACGCGAGACCTACCGTGATGCGCGTCTTCGATTCCCACTCGCTGTAAGCATGCACATCCGTGTTTTTCGCGTTACCATCGCCATCAGAGGAGTTGTACTGCTTATAAACCTCTAGTTTATTAACTATAACGACAGAAGAATAATTAACTAACTCCATAAAGTTGAGTCTTCTTGAGAAGTTGCCAGTCACTCAGCTACTGAAGAATTTTCCAACAATTTATGGAAACCGAAGATCCATTTCCGTGCTTACAAGAGCCCTCCACTGATCTCTGTCCTGATTGAGATCAATCTAGTCCATATCAACCTATTCTACTTCTCTAAGATCCGTTTTAATATTGTCATCCTACCTACCCTGGGGTCGACTCATCCACTAACAGAAATGAGTACCAGTAATTAATTAAATAATTTTCCTGGGGCGTAAAGTGCGGCCGGCGCGCAAGGCTGACAACCTTACCGCCATCTTTGAGCCGATTGTCTAGATAATGTGGGAGCCTCAACGTCTCACAACCATATGGGCCTTCACGGCCTGTTACAGGGATAGCTTTACTTTACTTACTTACCTACGTATAAGTCTTCTCAGTGATCCCTTTTATTCTGGATTTCCCACCAAATCTTCTCTCCATGTCTGCTATATGCCATACCCATCTCAGCCTTTTTGACTGATCAATCTATTTGTAATTATATTTGGCGAAATGTACAAGTTATGAAACTCCTCATTATGTTGTTTTCTCCAACCTCCCGTAACTTCATCCCTCCACGGTGCAGACATTCTCCTCAGCATCCCTTTCTTAAATACTTCAGTATATGTTCGTCCCTTAATGTCAGAGACCAAGTTTCACACCCATAGAGAACCAAAAACTAAAGTTTTTTGTATTTTAATTTTTATGTTTTTGGACAGCAATCGAGAAGACAAAATGTAAAAGCTAAAGGCAAAGTTGCCCCTGAGCTTAACTAACTAAGCCCTACGCCATGAAGGCATATGGGGGAGTGGATGTATTGACCCACGTTTTCTTGACCTCGGCACTAACTTAGAGGTCAATTGTTCGTTTCACGCCCCCGCCGTTTTACTCCCTGTACCCACTGGGTAGGAGGGTAGGTGGATCCCAGAGCCAGTCTGGACGAGACTGAAAAGTGAAAATTCATGACCCTACCGAGACTCGAACTCCGACACCTTGGTCGTCCAGCCAGTAGCCAGTGGCTATACCGACTGCGCTACCCCGGCTCGAAAACAAAGACCGAATTGTAGCAAGTATTATATGAAATCAATCTTCCTTAATTCCCTCACGAATCAGAAACACGCGGTAGCGTAGTAGGTTGAGGCACTCTGCTACAAGCCGGAAGGTCGCGGGTTCAAGTCCCGATGAAGTCATTGGATTTCTTCAACTGACCTATTCCTTCCGGCCGCACTATGGCCCTGGGGTAGACCCAGCCTCTGACAGAAATGAGTACCAGGAATATTCTTGGAATGTTCTTGTGGGTAAAAAGTGATCGTCGCGTAAGGCTGACAACCTTACCGCCATCTATGAGCCGATTGTCTAGATATTGACCTCCACAGACTGTTACATGATACATTTACTTTATTTTTACTTTTATCAGAAACGACAGAAAACTGTGAACTGGAGAGAAAAGTCAGCTTCGTTCTTTGAAATGGAGCATTTAAGACACGTGGTTAGCTGGTAGGTTAATGTATTAGTATGTTTCCGGATTAACAGCCCAAGTTACTCAGTTGCACCACCTCAATCCTTAGCCACGATCGTTGCATGCCATTACATAATGTTACACAACAATTACTATCACCAGAATTCAGCATTAAATGCTGCTTCAGACTGAAAACCTTTTGCGATTTCACGCTTCTTATCCTCTATTCGACGCCTAAAGCGAAGTGTAAGTGGCTTTATTTATTTCTTTACGTGAATAATCACGTGATATCATCCTCCACCTGATCCACAGCTGTTACACGGGGAGACAGGGGCGGAGCGTGGAGGCTAACAAAAGCCGCTGTACTTGGTATCCACTCATTCAACGTCACTGCCGCGTCACTGTGAACGTCCACATCAGCGCTGGAGGTAAGGAATTCCTTGCAGACTTTGCTTCGCTTACACTAACAGTTGCTTGCGGCTTTACAAGCTTATACTGTAGATTCTGTTTGCGTTCTCAATGTTGACGGCTGGATGTTAAGCTTAAAGTAGAGGCAAAATAGAGTCCTGTTTATAAAGCGGAGGAGACAAAATTATTTCCGTATTTCAACTCAGTTTTAAAGCAAGTGCGTGTACTAGTACCTTAGGGTTTTGGTAACCAATAAACCAAATATGTAAAGATGTAAGTTTACAGTATTCTTCGTGATTTGAATGTTTTCATTGTTGCCACTTGGGAAAGAAATATGTGTGTAGTATTCTGTGGTATTTTATGTCTCGTTAAAATCCGTTAATTATTGGCTGTAACGGAGCAAGCCTGATGTTTCGGAGGAACATATCGCCTCTATCTTCAGAGTCGAAGAGTGAGCCAAATAACAAACTGGCAGCAGAAGGCGGTAAGCTGAGCGAACCACGCTTACATTTTTCGAGTTTATGTATTTTTAACGACATACAAGCCTCCACATTAATTTTAATTTATATAAATTCAATACGAGTATAGGGCGTATGCTACAAGCAGGAAGGTCACGGTTTTGAATCCCGATGAGACGGATTTTTTTTTTTACCTAATCCTTCCAGTTGGACTACGGCCCTGAGGTCAACGCAGCCTTTAATAGAAATGAGTGTTAGGAAGATTCCTGGGAGTGAAGGGGGGCCGGCGCGTGAGGCTGACAACCCTACCACCTTCTGTGAGCCGATTTTCTAGAGAAGAGGGGCGGGGGGAGCCTTGATGTCTCACAACCCTATGGGCCTTCACGGCTTCTTACAGGGATAGCTTTATCTGTATGGGGAGAGGACAAGGGCGGCTACTTAAGAATTCCTTGCGGTGTTATCAACGCTCATGACACACCGTATTTCAGGTTCTACATGTGGTACCAGAACCGACTTTGTGACCTTCTATACCTGCACACGTATGGCGGTGACAGTAACTCGACGTTTAGTAATCTAATGTACAAGCGACCGAAAAATTTGTTGGTATCCACATAAAACAGTTTAAAATCGAACTTAAAAAATACACGTCAAATTCTAAACATCCTGTGCCTCGGTATGAAATGCGTTCTGCCAATTCTGAATACATTCGTTTCCAGTTTCACATTTTGTTACGTGATCTTGCTCTTCCCATACTTCAATTCTAATGCCGAAGTAAAAAGAAAATACGAATCAAAAATAGAAATGAAGTCAAATTCTAAACTTTAATGCTGGTATTACTACTTTCGAGAGAAATATAATGTGGCTATGACCCCTTGTCAACGTTTGAAAACTAAATAAAACTAACTTCATGGAGCTGAGCCCTTCTTGAAAAGACGCCAATTGTGCAGCTACTCGAGAATTTCCCAGCATTTTATGGAATCCGAATGTCCATTACCGTGTTCACAAGAGCCATCCACAAGTCCCTATCCTGAGCCAGATTGACCCAGTCCACACCACCCCATCCTATCTATCTAAGATCCATTTTAATATTGTTCAACCACCTACTTCTTCGTCTTCCTAGTGGTCTCTTTTCTTCTGGCTTTCCCACCGATATCGTACATGCATTCCTCTTCTCCACCCTTTTGTGTTAACTTCCCTGACCATCTCATTCTCCTTGACTTGATCATTCTAATTGTATTTGGCGAAGAGTACGAGTTATGGAGCTCCTCATTATGTATTTTTCTCCAACTTCCTGTCACTTCATGTTTGACAACTACGACACCGAAAAGAATAAGACTGCAGAGAGCGATGTTGTCTATTTCATTGTTTCGTGGCGTTTGAAAAGAGCACAAAAAACGCAAAGCACAATAGAATATTAATTGTCTGCTACCTGCCCGAAATGATAAGAGTACGTGTAGGTGTTCTCTCAGCACAGTCATTTCGAATTACAGTACGTTGTCCTCAGATAATAACCTGTTTGTGCCTTGTGGGCCTTCACATACGGGTTTGTACTAGTATATCCAAAAACTACAATGAGGTAGCAGGTGTTCAAGGTTCGTCTAGCACGTTATATGACTTTTCTATGCTTGTAATATAAACCTCAAACAAATCCTTTGTTTTTAAATGATATTGTTTTAATGTGTGCCTTGTAAAAGAAAAAATACGAGTACAAGTAATATATTGTGGCATATAGACCGGTGCTAGGCAACGACAGCGAAACAAATAACTCGACAACGTCCGTTACCAGCCAACGACCATTAAACAGCAGCAGAGTAAAGGTGTTTTCTCTGTGACCCGCGTCGATAGCTACACGTACACTTGATAAAAGCAAAGCCTATTCATAGGAGGCAAACTTATCCTCTCGTCAGAAAGTATGTTACATAAGGTCTATGACCACAGGGGTTTAGTTTAAAAATATCTCTGGTTGTGACCCTGAAGGGGTTTTGTACCAAGACGAACTGATTTGCGGTAAGCTGCCAGTCGTAAAATAAATCTGACTCTATGACAGTCTGTGTAACAGTGAGAGTCTGAAAGAGCCTTCAAACTGTAAAGTGTGGTCATGAGCTGCTACCGGGTAATGGCCGCAACAGATTCGTAACAAACAACAATGGAGTAACTGGGAAGCGGTATTCTCTACGCGGTCCGCGCAATAGATAGGTGACCCAACAATAGAAGAACTGTTGGGAGAAGTGTTTTCTATGTCGTCCGTGCTGAGGATATATAACGAGGAGAGGTTGCGATTACGAGAGAGCCTTGAGACGGCAGTGAGAAGAGTGGCCACCAGCCTGGGAGTTACTGGAGTGGAGTGAATTAGAGGACTGTTGCAGTTCAGTCCTTGTGAGGGGCACGGGTACAGTTAGGGAACCCAGAGGAAGGGGAACGACTGCCGTTGGAAGACGTTACCAGTAAACTGCTGAGGACAGCAGGCCGAGAAGACTTAGGTATGTGCTGTAGTGAACTGCAGAGTGTGTGAATGAGCGATAGCGCTTTACTTGTAGTTCCGATCTGTAAGTGTTCAATAAATCCAATTACAAATCCAAACCCCGTGTATAATCATATTCATACGCGTAACAATATGATAAAGCTAAGGGCAAAGTTATCCTTGGGCTTAATAGAACACCACGCCATGAAGACGTATGGGGGAGTGGAGTTACAGCTCAACCATTATTAACCTCGGCACTAGACGGAGCTTTGTGGTCAGCTCCGCGCCACCGCCACTGTGGTCACGGGGAAACAAACCGCGCAATCTGGACTCCAGAGCCTATCTGGACATTATGGAGAAGAAAGAGCGAACGAACCTGTTGCAACCGACCGGAATCAAACCCCGACTCCCCAGTCGTTCAGCCCGTAGCCAAGTTGATAAAAAACTGAGTTATTACGGCTCGCATAATTAAATAATCCTGACTGAAACATTTTAAGGGAATTATTAGAAGCCATTAAAGAAGCATATGTCTCCTTGGGTGACCTTACATCTCTCAGATGTCTGAATATCCCCACTAACCTTTAACAATGGAGTTATATGTTCACTCTGTGTTTTAAACAATGCACTGGAAGATACGTACGTGGTTTTATGTTACATGTAGAAGCTGTTCCTGTGCTTAACTAATTAAGCACTACGCCATGAACGCTTACTGGGGAGTGGATGTATAGACCCATATTTTCTTGACGTCGGCACTAGCTGGACGTCAGTGGTCAGCTTCACTCCCCTGTCGCTTTACCCCCGGGGAAAGAGCTCCCGGTACCACTTGGATAGGAGATTTGTTGGACCCCAGAGCCCGTCTGGACGACGTGGAGAAGAGAGAATTCTTGACCCTACCGGGACTCGAACTCTGACCTCTCGGGCGTCCACCCCGTAGCCAGTCGCTATACCGACTACGCTACCCTGGCTCCCTTTTATGTCACATGTACAGGAAACAATTTTACCTGTTATTTTATGTGGGTGTAAAATGTTATCTTTCGGTAGAGATGATCATTGAGGCTATTATTTACTCAGGGAGTAGATGGGGAAGTTTCGAAGTCACTGCCTCTCGGAGAGCCACCAAATAATCTACACTTAAACAACTGTTATATTGCACGTGATCTTACAGCGGCGAGTACGAAGAGTACAATCTCCTCGGCTGTGATGACGTATAGTGTGGGTTAAGTTTACCGACATTTCGAATGAAAGTCGAAGAATATGCTGATCAAGCAGAAGTCGAGCGTCAAATTGAATGTCTCATATCAAGGGATTCGTGTGGTCCTCGTTTGTTTTGTGCAGCGTTTAAATTTTACCAGGTCTGACAATAAAGTTCGCGAACTCGCCACGTGCTTGCCGTGGTAACAGTGGACAGAAACCTCAGTATTGTTTGACGACTTTAGCTGTGTTGTTGTTGATCTATAGCAGTCTCTTTCTGAGTGGCGTCTATTATTTTCTGGGTGTATTTTTGTGTCTTGCAACAGGAAAATGCACGTGCTCACTCGGCACTGTCTGTGAGGGAATTTTTAGTTAGTAAACAAAACATTGTGCTGGAACATCCTAAATATTCACCGGATCTAGCACCAGTGACTTCTTCCTGTACCTGAAGATAAAGGGAATATTGAAAGGAAGGCATTTTGATGACGTTGATGACATCAGGAGTCATAAGACGGCAGCTCTGACGGGCATTCCACAAAACCATTTCGAAAATTGTTCTGAAGGGTGGACTAGGCGCTGGCATTGGTTCATAGCTTCCCAAGGGAAGGGCTTTGAAGGCGACCACAGTGATATTCAGCAATGAGGTATGTAGCACTTTTACCGCAATGTGTTCGCGAACGGTACTGTCAGATCATGTATAGATCATTTTGTGACGTGTTCTCATACAAGGAAGTGAAAGCTTGACTCTGATTAAATGTGATGAAACCTGACTAAAATATCTTAAAGAAGAATACTAAGAAAGTATTGGCCGATCAATGAGAATGACACATTGCAAAGTATGTGTGACGAATTATACGGAATGCAGGATGCACCAGACGTAACGAAAGTGGTGAAAGTAGGAAGACTGAGAAGTCTGGAACTCCGGTCTAGAGCAAATGAAGCAGATCTCTGTAAGAAACTAACATTCACAAAGATGGATGGCACAAGAAGAGCTGGGACACCTCATATAACGTGGCTTGATACTTATGGACCATAGTGTATACACTCAGGATTACTGAGTTTTTGGACTTTATCAGCCTAAAGAACACGACGTTTCGAAAACTGGATCTGTTTGTCACTGTGCTTAACTAATTAAGCACAACACCATGAAGGTGTATGGGGAAGTTGATGTATATATCCACGTTTTATTGACCTCGGGACTACTTGGAGGTGAGTGGTCAGTTTCACGCCCCGAATGCCTTTCCTTCTGGGGAAAGAGCCACAGGTACCCATTAAATATGAGGTTGGTTGAACCCCAGAGCTGGTCTAGACGAGATGGAGTAGTGAAAATTCTTGATCCTACCGGGACCCTAACTCCAGGCCCTCTGTCATTCAGCCCGTAGCCAGTCGGTGTACCGACTGCGCTATCGGTCCCGATGAGTCCTAGATGAGGAGGTGGAAAATATTCTGTTGTATCCGTTAGAAAGAGCTAACCAGCAGTTTCTGAGGATAGGGATTTCTAACGGACCAAACAGTGTACGAGTCTCATCCAGTATCTGAGGACGGAAACAGAACCAGTTTCAGAAAAATTGTATTCTTTATAATACCAGACCATGGATAAAGTCCAAGAGCCCAGTAATCCCGAAGACTTAACTTTCCAAATTAGGTACGGGAAGAACTGGCGCTCTAGAGGGACCAGTGAAGAAGCGTCGTGGAGGCGGTTAAAGCTTGCTAGAGGCTGTAGAACCTTTCTTGACGACGATGTTTAAGTCTCTTTGATGAAATTTTCGATGGAATATCATCAGGCTCTTTCAAAAGCAGAAAGAGTTATTAACAATTAATATCAAATTGAAAACTGGTATCCTGAAAGTGGTGGCGTAAATTTCACCTTTTTGATGAGGTTGGCAGATCATGTAGCACGAATGGGGGAGACGAGGAATGCGTATAGGATATTGGTGAGAAAGCCAGAAGGACAGAGACCACAGGGAAGACCAAGGCGTAGGTGGGTGGACAATATTAGAATGGATCTTAAGAGAGAGAAGATGGTATGGATTGGATAGATCTGGCTCAGGATAGGGACCGGTGGAGGGTTCTTGTGAACAGGGTAATGAACCTTCGGGTTCCATAAAATGCTGGGAAATTCTTGAGTAGCTGCAGAATTGGCGGTTCCTCCAGGAGGGCTCAGCTCCATGAGTAAGAAAGTAAGTAATTACCGACCTAGCAACTACACGCGCCACACCCAATTTGTGAATATGCTGGGAGAAGTACAAATAGCGAAATAGGCAGATGGATGTTGTAACGTCATTAATATTCACGTTATAAATGTATTGATGTTAAACGTTATTGCACACAGGAATGGGAGTGGTGGGGAATCACCGAACGGGTTTGGTGAACATAAAACCGCGAGTTCTGACAAGAAGCAACGTCTCAGGCATTACAAAACCATTGTGTTGGACTTCATCCAGTTTTCTTAGTTCTTCCCCGAGTTCACTTCATTCTGAGAACTGTCTCTCTCTCAGTAATGTTAAGTTACTTCACTTGCATAGCGGACCTGCTCATGGCAGAATTTGAAAATTGGGAGGGGATATTATGGCGATTATGAAGGTGAGAGATAATGATGAGAAAATTTTAGAGTCATGTGTTACTTGTGCTACTTATCGCGCCAACAATGAGATCGACACGTTGCCAAGTTTCTGAACATATCCATGATTTATGCTAACCGTCTTACAGTGCACACACTTTTTCACCTTACTCTTCTCTTTTGCACTACATGTTTCAGCACTAATGCGCCATCTTCAGGTGCGCTTTCTCTGTGCACGTCTAACTACTGCATTGCATGCACTGATGTCTTCATACTAAAATGACTAAAATATATATTCGTCATATATAATAATAGATTTTAAATATTAAAACTTTTCAGGATTCGTCATCCTTATGTCGTATCTTACGCCGTATTTTAGTATGAAGACGTCAGGGCAGGCAATGCAGTAGTTAGACGTGTATAGAGAAAACGCACCTGAAGATGGCACATTAGTGCTGAAACATGTAGTGCAAAAGAGAAGAGTAAGGTGAAAAAGTGTGTGCACTGTAAGACGGTTAGCATAAATCATGGACATGAGTCAGTGCAACAGGACGCTAAAATATAACATTATTTCTGAACATACATGAATTGCACGTCTTCATGTCTTGAGTTTACTGATTATAACTTAATTCATCGTTTAAGTTTATTTGGTTGATTTTCGCTTCGTTAAACAGGTGGGGTACATAAAACTCAAAGGTCTTTCGTATTTGCTGGTACACGAAACTACATAAATATATACTTGAATGTATGAATGTATATTTTTTTATTGCTAGTGGGGTGGGACTAAGTCCCGTGTACTGCGGCCACTTCTGGCCTATTGTACCAGCCCCAGATGATAGGTGAGGGTGATTGTGGAGCAATTGGTGGAATGAAGATTGGCAGGGGAAACCGAAGTACTCGGAGAAAACCTGCCCCAGCGCCACTTTGTCCACCACAAACCCCACTTGACCAGGCCCGGGACCGAACCCGGACCGCCGCAGTGGGAAGCCAGCGACTAACCGCTTGAGCTATGGCGCCGCCCTCCTATGAATGTATAAGGAGTTGTCCTTCTCGGCCCTTGCACCACCACCTCAGTGTAAATATGTACTTACATTGTGCACACTTGTTCATACAGCGCCAAACGAACGGCACTGACATCACAATAAAAAATAGTGGAACGAATGACCTTCAATCTAAAGTCAAAATTACGTAATTTCTCAAAGACTGTTCGTTCAACCCCCAAATATAGAGAAAAACACGCCTCATTTTTTTCTACAACACTCAGTGGAATTTCTTTTGCATCTGGAGACTATGCAACTATGGAACAAAAGAAACTCCGTGTCCTGTAGTCCGCAAGCGAACTATGCCGACCGAGCGACCACCGCTTTTCAGCGAAGTTAGTGCCAACATTAGCGGATAGAGGATATTGCGTGGTCAGCGCAACTATACCCCACTGCCGTTAATTTCAGTTTTCTAGACCGGAGCTGCTGTTTCCTTGAAATACACATAGCTCCTCAATTATCCTCACGAGGCTGAGTTGACCCCGTTCCAGACCCACTACTTCTCAGAAAATCTGGTAGCGCCGGGAATCGAAACCGGACCTCTGGATCTGTAGCCAGGAACTCTGACCACTAGACCACAGAGGTGGCCACTGACATCTTAGTCAAATAAAAACTATAAATTAATATGAGCTTAACGCGACAGTTATTTTGTGGGGACCGATTATGAGCAGTGTTTGCCATGAGCAGTGTTTGCCAGAGCGCTTGGTTCTCCAATAGAATGGAATTACATGCAAATGTAGAAGGTTCAAACTGCTGACAAGCCCCAGTCGCAGCCCTTGACCTACTTCTGCATTCATCGGATCATAACGAAACGTGACCACAGCTGGTAGTTGGAGTCAAAGGAAGGTCATCCACAGTGACTTAAACTTTCTTAATTGTTTAATGTGATTTTCTGTTGTAGATGCGAGCAGCCATCTGGGCTCGTTGTGGCATAGGGTTCGCCAACTTGGGCATGCTCGCCTCTCCCTGACCTACCGGAATGTATAAACTGACTTTAATCTTAAATACACATCTAATTTATTTACATTCGTGCTTCTTTGTTTATAATAACGTTTGACTCAATTCCAGGTGATTTAATGATGCTGTTTCAAACTCAGTGCTCGTACAGCGTAAAATATGATATCATGTTTCTTTGTAGGGGTTTTACGTCATTGTCAGTAACAAGATTATACAACATTAAATGATAGGATAATTGATTAATAATACTGTGACATGTAGACACATTGCTAGGGAACGACTCGGTAAAGACATTCCCGCACCAACGAATGTGCAGGCAGCAATTGGATAACATCCGTTGCTATGTAACAACGCTGTAAATGCAACATAAGTACCAGGGTCATAACATTTTTTTTTATATTTGGGTCGCATATGTCCATTGTTAGGCAACGGAAGTTTTCTGTGCTGTGGTCCGACCCGAGTCGATATAAGGAGAAGCCGACCATAATTGTTAGTCCATTCGGAATTCGGTTCAGTTGTCAGTTGACAGTCAGCCTGTGAAGAGAACACTTTATGTGTGCTGCAGTTATAATGAGACTGTTATAAATCCGTTGCCAGGAGACGACTAGTGAAGACTGAGAAGACTTAGCGTACCCTAGTGATTTGTGAAGTGGGTAGATTTGCGATAGCGCTCTAATTTATTGTGATTACGAGTGATTGTAAATGACTGAGCAATCAATCTAATTATCAGTCCAAACCCCGTTTTATAAGTCACGATCTTAAACACGTGACAGTATACTTGGAAGGAAGCGATCGTGGGGTAATCGGGGGTGATATTATGACATTAGCCTAAAAATACTAAGCAAAACCACAAAATACCTCGGCTAAGATACATATTGTCCTGAGGAAGATTCGAAATGAGCACCTCTAGATGGAAGTCTCTAGATGGGACTAAGTCCCTTGTACTGCGGCCACTTCTGGTCTATTGTACCAGCCCCAGATGATAGGTGAGGGTGATTGTGGAGCAATTGATGGAATGAAGATTGGCAGGGGAAACCGAAGTACTCAGAGAAAACCTGCCCCAGCTCCACTTTGTCCACCACAAATCCCACTTGACCAGAGATCGAACCCAGGCCGTCGCGGTGGGAAGCCAACGACTAACTGCTTGAGCTATGGCGCGGCCTGCTTGTCTTGTATCTGGGAGTTATCCATTTAGAACCAAGGACCAGGCGCAGGTTATTCTGAGGACTGTATACTTTTCCACATAAAGTATAGACCAGTGGTTCTCAACCTTTGTCTGACCGCGACCCGGAAACTTCTTTTTTCTATAAGACGAGGGCCCGGAAGCTGAGAAACACTGTTATAGAAGAATAGCGCTATATCATCTCGAATAAGATACGACGCGTGTCTTCTTTCCAGGTTTTCCCCAAGTTTCCTTAAGGCATATAAACATGCTGTTATTTCTCTCGAAGGTTCACGTCCTTACAGCTGATTTGGAGTTGTTAACTAACTTAGAAGTTACTGACTTATTTACAGTTATGCCCTTTTAATACGATACCACACTAGTTCGGGTCAAGAGATCATTGTAATCTTTATTGACGAAGGAACGAAATATTACTTTTCGAATTCTCTGTACCCGTATAAAATTTAAAAGTTCTTTGCACAAAATTCATGAAACGGATATACTGTCTGTCGGAAATTCATTCCGAAATTACCCTACAGAGTCCTCTGTATTTAATATCAATTATAAACCCTGTAAGGTGTGTTAAAATTTGTTAGCAGAATCTTCCTCCGGCTTACGATCGTAAATCGATCAAATGTACGTACGTGGTGTGCAGCTGTGATGAAGCTTCATAGATTTACATTTCAGGAAAGATTTATCCAATAAGAAACTGGCACATGATATAAATGATACAAATAAGTAAGGTCTTCATTATTAGTGTTACTCTTTAACGTAGTGAGTGTTTAGTGACATACAAAGAAAAATAACCCAACTCTTCAGAGGAATCTGAGTGTCCCCTCGCCTGGTTAAAAGGAACTTCTGCTTAGAGCTAACCTGGCAGTGGGGCGACCACTTCTCTGTGTCCAGGTTTGCACTGTCCTCACCCGGTTACCACCCTACATGTGTTGCTTCACCATAGCTACTGCGTCACATTTACACCCCTTACGAATTATGATCAAATTTGAAACGTACTGAATATATTCAGTTTGAGATAGCCTAGTCGGACGAAAGAGGGGTCGGGGTTCCATTCCCGGCATGATAAAGAATTTTCTCTTCTCACGTCGTCCAGACTAGCTATGGGGCCCACTCAGCCTCCTACACAATGGGTACCGGAGAATCTTTAACTGGCGGTTAGCTGACCACACACCTCCAACTAGTGCCGAGGTCAAGAAAATATGGATCCATATATTCATTTCCCCATATGCCTTCATGGCGCAGTGCTTAATTAGATAAACACAAAGGCAACCTTACCCTTCCCAGAATAACTGACTGAACCTGAAGCCATTCCAAACCAGTATGGCCCATGCACTTCCAAGAACAAGATCCATTGGTCGCCCCAAGTTACGCTCGATGGATCGACCTCTCTTGTAGGAGAACAGAGCGGAGCGAAAGATCCAAACTATGATGCTGTTGACGATAATGAGGCATATATAATTTCTGAAATATCTCTTTTGTGATCAGTTTGGTAACAGTCGGATTGGTCAAGCAATAATAGAATTATTTGTAAAGGCAAAGTTGTTCATGTGCTTAATTAAACACTAAACCATGAAAACATATGTGGGAACCGAGGTATAGCTCCACGAATTCGTAATTTCGAACTTAATGATGAGTTGCCACGTTCATCGCCAGCCACTCTACCCACCACTAAAGTGGCCCGGTGCCCACTGGATCGCAGGCTACGGTTTAGTTCCAGAGCCGGTCTCGACTCTGTGAAAATAAGAAAGAAAATTTCTCCTGTTAATAATCGAACCCCGATTCTTCAATTATGTAACCAATAGTCTAGTTACTGTACCAATTAAGCTGTCGCGGTTCAAATGGTAACGTGGATGCTAGAGCGTTTCTAGGCAACGACCTATAAACAACCTTCAGTCGCGTTAGCGCAATCAACAATAGGACGAATATTTATAGTTCGTTGCTACGCGACAGCCAGAGCGCCAGTAGGCTAGCAAGTTGGCTGTCATGTGATTGGCTTTCTATGAGGTTGGTGCTGCGACCGTTACTACGCAGCGTCGCAGTAAATACTCCCCTACAACAATGGAAATGTGCGTGGTCGGTGCGGAGGCTATATAAGGAGATTCCATATAGAACATATATGGTATTTGGTCTCGAGTACCAAGGGACTCGGACCCGAGAAAGACTGCGCTGGCAAGGACCAGCCGCATACACGCAAGACAGACCCGTTGTCTCGTCAGAGAGGTCGCCCACAAAAAAAAAAAAACAAGACCTAACTGTAAAACAGTAATAAAGATCTGGTCGCAAGCCCCAGATGGGTGCTTTATGCCTGTACAGCGGTGAACTGTAAAATGTGGAAATCAATCATAGCGCTGTATTTAATTATAATTAAGAGATGTGTGTAACCAAGGCGCTAATAAATCCAATCATCGGAACTAGAAACCGTCATTTTTGTCGAGCGTACCATCCTTCATTCATTCATCTGTAATCTGTCAAGACAACAGGTCCACAGTCTCTTCCAAAACAGTTCCTCCACTTGATGCGATCTAGAGCTTTCTCCTTCAAATGAAAATATCCTCTCCTGTCCCCAAGGTCATCCAGCATCTTCTTACGTCTTCTTCCTCGTCTTCTGGTCACTTATATCCGCCCCCCTATCTTTCCTTCAATAGCTTCTTTTAGAAGGCAGTTACCGCGTAAAATATGACCAATCCAATTAGCCTTCCGTTTTCTTATTTCATGTAGGATATTCCTCTGCTCACTGACTCTAAATAACACTTCTTCATTTCTCACATAACCGGTCCAACTGATCTTCTCCATCCTTCTCCAACACCACATTTCGAAGCTTTCCTACACATGTCAATATATATATATATATATGCGCAATACGTTAATATCAACGCCAATATGATATGCAAAATCACAAAGAACAAATTTGGGAATTCTTTGTAGTGTCTGCTACAAACTGGAAAACTACTTTCTGTTGATTCTTGCGTAGCACATTATTGCCTCAGAGGAGCCGTGTTATTTGGGTACTGAGCTAAGGAAGGAAGTTCCCCAATGATGACATCATTGTCACAAACGTGTCTGCAATCACAATGCTCAGATTCCCATAACAGTTTCCGTCAGATTTGCTTTGGTATGTCCATTTTGTATGCACATAGCCTTTACACAAAAATGAAACATACCGCACAATGCTGTAATTCTGAAGACTTGCGAAACGACCTGTCGCTTGAGCCATTATGTAACATGAAAAAGTAAAGGAGTATACCCACACACTCATTCTCTCCGTATAAGGTAAATTTGTCCCTGTGCTCAACGAATTTAAGCGCTACGCCATGAAGGCACTGGTTGGAGGTGAGTGGTCAGCTTCACGCCCCTGCCACTTTACCCCCGGGGAAAGAGCCCCCGGTACCCATTGGATAGGAGGTTGGGTCGACCCCAGAGCCGGTCTGGAGATCTGGAGAAGAGAAAATTCTTGACCCTACAGGGACTTGAACTCACACCCCTCAGTCATCCAGCCCGTAGCCAGTTCCTATACAGACTACACTACCCCGGCTCCTCTCACACTATAGTCGAATTAATTAGTTGTTTGGCTATTTAATGACGCTCGGAAAATTGCAAAGTGAAGAGCCTGTAAAATGTTGAGTAAAATTGGATGATCAAGGCTAATACAGTAGCTGGGTATTTACAATATGAGAGTATTTTTCTGCCGGTCACGGTAGCCGAGCGGTCTAAGGCAAGTACTGTCTCCGCTCGCTCTGAAGCAGGGATCGTGAATTCGAATCCCACATAAGGCATGGATGTTTGTTATGTGTATGCGTTTATTGTGTGTTCGTGTTTTCCTGTGTCTAGGTAGAGGTCTTGCGTCGAGCTTATCACTCGTCCAAGGAGTCCTACTGTCTGTAAAATGATCAAAAGAAAAAAAAACCTCGACACCGGTATAAGAGGAACGGATTAAGTAATTATATTTACTACAGGGACATCGAAAAGAATGCCAGGATTATAAAATCGATCACTCAAAAACTGTTAAACGTATTGTGACGTGCATGGCGCAACGGGAAGTAGGAGTCACTTGAACTCTGCGGTCTCGTAAGTGACGTCACATACCCCCACTCCTTCCATCAGTGCGCAACGCTCGGTAAACACCCCTTCCTCCGCGGTGACGTAACACGTGACAGTACTGATATAATTCAAGCGTTAAATTACTAAATGTCTAAAGTTTTTGCATTACCACCAACTTACTCGTGAATTTCATTTGGTTGCTCTGATCCAAAAATTCGTCAATTATACCAGTTAAAGCACCCGTTCATATGAAAAGTCGCCTCATCTGTGAAACAAATCTGGCGTACAAGAGTTTCATCATCATCATCATCAATTTTATTCGGCACTGAACTGGCAGAATCATAATATTCTTGACGGTCATTAGATTTGATTTCATGTTTCAGCTGAATCTTGTAGGCACAAAGGTGTAATTTTTTTTAATGACGTTTCCAATCGTAGGTTTTGGAATTCCTAATTCTAAACCCCGACGAAACATTGACATTTTAGGGCTCCTTAACCAGAACTCTCTAATGCGCTCCACATTCTCTTGCTGTGTTTCTACTCGACCTGAAAATTTCTCTTACGCAGCACTTCCCGTTTCTTTGAAATTTTTTAACCAACGGTTCAGAGCCTTATCATTTCCTGGATGTAACCTTCGCCACTTACGTAGCAGCACTTACGTACCGACTTCTGTTCTACATACCGTAAAACAAATTCAGCCTTCTGCTGCAAGGTCCACATCTCGCCTGACACCTACAGTACTCACACAGGGAGGAAAAACTAGCGGGGCTCTGGGAACTGTGACGGCCGGCCTTGCTCATAAGTTTTATCGACATGTCAACCGACAACAGCATCTCAACGTCCAAGGTACCCACCATCAGCTGAATATATCGAAAACTTACGTTCTTTCGATATGTTCAACAGTTCTTCAATGATATTTTTTCATAATCCCGGCATTCCTTTTAGATGACCCTGTATTATCCTGTAAATTTCCTCCGGAGACTGAGGAAAATCTATCAGAGTAGCAGATAACCTAGCAGAGATTCGAATCAAGTACGCATGTGTTGAATGTAAATCTATGACATCCGACTTACAGTTACCCGCTCTATTCCTGGGCATTAACTGTAGGGTACTGAGACGAATTGCTTGCAGCAACGTAGAATAAAATATATTTCTACTAATATGAAATGGATCAGAATCGCACAGCAGTAAAATATATGACCTACAGTTTGAACGGACACATTTTGAATTTAGACCATAGCAGCGATTATCTTGATGGGACGTGGGTTGCAGTATCTCAGCAATATTTGACTCCTTCAATGGGTAGACCGTGTAAATAATATTGTAACGTAATATTGTAATATATACGCGAGCGCTACGTTACCGCTACGTGCCGCTGGGGAGGTAGGGGTCCTTCGTTGCGCAGCATGTCACAATATTTATTTTTTTTTCATTTCTCCAAGAAGATATAATGCATCTCATTTAAAAAAAACATCATTAAAGTCCATAAACATGGCCGTAATTAAAAGTAAAAGGCAAAGCTATAACTGTAACAGGCCGAGCAGGCCCACAGAGTTATGAGACGTCGAGACTCCCACATTTGCTTTCGACAATAGCCTCACAGATGACGATAAGGTCGTCAGCCTTACGCGCCGTCGCCCTTTACCCCCAGAAAAGTTCCTGGTACTTATTTCTGTTGCCGGTCACGGTAGCCGAGCGGTCTAAGGCATGTACTGTCTTCGCTCGCTTGGAAACCGGGATCGTGGGTTCGAATCCCACTAGAGCATGGGTGCTTAGTTTGTGTGTGTGCGTTTTTCTGTCTTTGCATACAGGTAGAGGCCTTGCGACGAGCTGATCACCCGCCCAAGGAGTCCTACCGAATGTGTAAGATCTAGAGAAACCGAAGTGAACGGAGAAGTTCATGGAGGTAGGCCTAGGCCCACTGGGGCTGTAGTGCCAAAGAAAAAAAAAACAACTTATTTCTGTTAGAGGCCGAGCCGACTCCAGATTCATAATGC
Source organism: Cryptotermes secundus (assembly GCF_002891405.2). Classification (NCBI taxonomy): domain Eukaryota; kingdom Metazoa; phylum Arthropoda; class Insecta; order Blattodea; family Kalotermitidae; genus Cryptotermes; species Cryptotermes secundus. Next base: position 181,803 of record NW_019721768.1, on the reverse strand, counting down.
GGCTGGAAGGATTAGGTCAATTGAATAGTCCAATTATGTTATCTGGAATCGAACCCGTGACCTTCCGGCTTGTAGCATAGTTAAGAAACAAACTATAACATTTGTAGGATATGAGTTTCTCACAGCGATGCCTGTGAAGAATTCTATCTTCTGGAATATAATGCTGTGTACGTAGTTCGGTACAATTCAGCCGATGTTTCAGAGGACCGAAAAACACTTACCCCACTTGTTGCCTGAGTCATGCTGGTTTCTTACTTGGCTTACTTTTTAACCCTGAAAATGGAAGCGACATGTTTTTCTGAAACTTCGGTTGACTTTCAACGGACTGCAGAGCATCATATCAGAGAAGAGAGAACTAAAGCATGTAATCTGTGGTCAAAGATTTGCCCATTCAAACTTAAAGTTTGTGGAAGTTATCATCATGCAGTAAAATGAATTAATGAACGTCTATGGTAAGAGAATGTCTCAGTTTTTCAGATTATGTAATTGTATGAAAGTAATCTAGCAGTGTGCAAATATATTATTTCTTTTCTTATTGCAGTTTACTGACTGCTACTTCGTTTCCATATGAAAACGGTGTTAAATGTCCATCAATTATCTCTCTATTCAGCGTTCAAATATGCCTTAAGACTCTCCGGTGTACACTTCAAATTATCGTAACAAAATCTACTACAGGAACAACGTCAAAGTAATAGTTGTCACTGAGAGCCGCATGACAATATACATTCTAATACATTGATTCCCAAATTCATTTATTCTCTCGCGTCTTTCTCGTGACCAAAAGTAAGGCCGCCGAAATTATAAAAAATAACTTGACTTGCGATTAGAGAATTCCGAAAAATATTTATTAATGAACCTTAATTACACATGTGAAGTACTTTTTATATTAAATTGTATATTTGTAAGTTAATGTGACCGATTTATGATGGATTAAATTGTATTATAATATGATTATTAGCATTCTTGTCTTCCCTGGAAGAAAGTTTCATGGCCCCCTCAAGGGGCCACGTTGGGAAAAGCGTTGATGAAAGCAGAAGATATAATGGTATCGTGTGCATTATTTAGCGTGATGATATACAAATTAGAGAGCTCTTTCCTTGGTTGCCTTAACTAACTGCGCTACCCTGTGCTCCTAGATTGAGACATTTTCAATTTTTAACCACGAGCTCACCAGGTGAGACATTATCATCATCGTAAAACTAAACCTGCTAATTTGAAACAATTTTTATAGCCAAAGATGCAGTTAAAGAAATTGAATTATTAATCTGATCAGACTTGTAATTGTAGAACACTGAACAATGTATAACGCAGGTAGTTACTGTGTTAACGGAACAATTTTCCCGTTTGATACAATTAAAATAAGACAAATTTAAATTTCATGAAATCGTTTTCCGTTTTATGGTTTCTGAGACATGCAAATTTCAACCTTGGTGACCAATAACACGTGACGACAATATAAACCACTCAGGCGCATAAGTTAATAGAATGGCGGCACGTTTTATTATGCAACTGCATGCTAATGAATGAAATCGAAGTGATAAACTTTTAAACTTGGTTTGATTTAGAGTGCATTGCGTAGCAGTAGTTTAAGTACAGCGTACACACAGACTGCATACTTTGTAACTGGTGGAAAAGTCCCACAAGATACAACGGAGAATAATTTATTCATCAACCTTCCTTTCATTTCTTATTTTCATCTGTTCCTTTAATGTCTTTATCTCATTCCCTCCTTTCTAGTTTGAAACAATAAATTAATTACATCTCTACCTTTAAGACTGAAGAGTTTGCTGCTGCGTGTGGAAGTTCGTAAAAATATTGTATAACGCCGTGAGAACGGCATAATACTCGTATATAGTCGTAAATCATCTTCTATTATACTATTTTAATTCCAGATCGGAAGGCACTATGAGGAGGGCAATTTTGACCACACGTCCTCTGTGGATACTGTTGCTGATGGTTGCCGCCGTCACAGGAGGTCGGGTAGAGAATGTCGAATACTGGAAACAATATGGAGACTCCCGTCTGTATAAATCCTTGACTCGTGAGGTAAGTAGAAAACAACTGAAATTAAATAATTCGCATCATTTACTGTTTGTTTAGTTACCTTATGACGCTATATCAACTGCTGATCCTATACGAGTTTAAGTAAACTATGGTGGGATCAACACAAACATTATGAATCAGACAGAAACAAAGGATTTCAGAAACTTATATTAGCATTACTATAATTATTTTTTGTTCTAGTTACCAATTAATAACCGAATTTGTTCTTTTACGTTTACATTTTTCAGGGTTACCTTGCTCTCCTTCGATACCTATTTCCGTCAAAAGGACTTGTCATGTTATTCATGCATATTCCTCTCTCAGCCTCTGTTCTGATCCCTCAGGGAATTCTAACTCTCTACCTCACTTCCCCAGAACGTGGTGGGTCACACCAAGAACGTCATCATCTTTATCGGCGACGGTATGGGCATGTCCACCATCACTGCTGCCCGCATCTACAAGGGACAGCTTGCCGGAAAGTCTGGGGAGGAGAACCAGCTGGCCTTTGAACACTTCCCCACTGTCGGCCTTTCCAAAACATACAATGTGGATAAACAGGTATTTTCTTTCATTGATGTGTAGTTATTTAATGCGAGGTAAATTGTGAGAAGAGTGTAAATATATAGAACTAAGCCTCCGTATACTGTGGTGTTCTGTAACACAGATTTATACAGAAATGTCAGCATTCATATTAAGCTCAGATAACTCAGTGGGTACAACGACCAAGCTATGAGCAAGACGACCTAGGGGTCGGGGAAGAGATCATGACATTCTTCACAGTGTCCAGACCGGCAGTGGGGCTCACCGAACGGCCAATACAGTGGGAAGTGGCGATTAATTCCGCAGAGGAAAACGGCTGTATAGTGAGGCTAAGCGCTCTCGTCCATATACTACCGAGGTAAAGAATGTTTGGAATCATTCCTCTGCTCCCCTATACGTGTTAAAGGAGTCGAGCTTAAGCACAGGAATAATCTGTCTTTTACACTCATGCCAGGATAAATGATTATTTAACATAATATTGTAATTACACATTTTTCCTATTTGTCGCCATTATTGATTATACAGATGTGCATGCCTTTATATTCTTATTTTGTGCTCGTATGTACGGCTCCCAGAGCAGGGATAGCTCAGTAAGTTTTTTTATCGCTAGTGGGGTGGGACTATATCCCTTGTACTGCGGCCACTTCTGGCCTATTGTACCAGCCCCAGATGATAGGTGAGGGTGATTATGGAACAATTGGTGGAATGAAGATTGGCAGGGGAAACCGAAGTACTTGGAGAAAACCTGCCCCAGCGCCACTTAGTCCACCACAAGTCCCACTTGACCAGAACCGGGATCGAATCCGGGCCGCCGCGGTGGGAAGCCAGTGACTAACCGCTTGAGCTATGGCGCGGCCTTAGCTCAGTAAGTTACTGGGCTATAAGCTTGACTTTCTTACCGTATCCACACGGAACTTAGGGCTCTCCCACCCTAGTCACAATCCAAGCGGTAATGATTTCCTTTCTCCCGGTGATAAAACAGGCGTGAAGCTGACCAGTCATATTAATCTAGGGTAAAATTAAACACACGTACACGTAATCTTCCGCCCCCAACCCATACATGTTCACGATGATGCGATCAATTAATGACGTTACTTTTACAAGTTTTGAAATGCTCACCGACCGCAGTGTCTGTTCATATCGAGGTCTTCTGGCTTACAAGCTCCCTGTTTAACCAAGTGAGTTCCTGAACTTATGCATTTCAACCCTGATGATAAAGACAGCATTCCTATATTTGTCTACAAGACTACACGGTGTCTCAGTGCAGAATACAATACAAACCCTGTGGCTTCAGTCTGCAAGCGAACTATACCGACCGAGCGACCGCCGCTTGTCAGCGAAGTTAGTGCCAACTTTAGCGGATAGAGGGTGTCGCGTGGTCAGCACAATGAATCCCCACGGCTGTTAATTTCGGTTTTCTAGACCGAAGCCGCTACTTTTCCATTCAAGTAGCTCTTCAATTATCTTCACGAGGTTGAGTGGCCCCTTTTCCAGATCAACTCTTTCTCGGAAAATCTGGTAGCGCCGGGAATGGAACCCGGGCCTCTCAATCTTTAGACAGGAACTCTGACCACTAGATCACAGAGACGGTCCCAGAATACCATACTCCGAACTTTACGTATAACTTCATGCACGACTTTCAAGGAACTGCTCTGGAAATTACGGTTAGTTGAACATTAACGGAGCGCATGTGACTGTGAATTGCATTTGCCAGGTTCCGGACTCAGCAGGGACCGCCACAGCCATGTTCACGGGAGTGAAGTCCAACTACTACATGCTGGGACTAGATTCGAATGCCAAGTTCAACGAGTGTGACGCCGCAATCAACGAGAAGAGCCGGTTGGACTCTATCATGACGTGGGCTCAGGCGGAAGGAAAGCATACAGGGATAGTCACCACAACCAGGATCACTCACGCCACCCCTGCAGCCCTGTATGCACACAGCAACAGCCGGGACTGGGAATGCGATTCTGAAATCCCACCAGTCTTCAGAGGCTGTACTAAGGATATTGCGAGGCAACTGGTAGAGGAAGAACCTGGAAAGTACGTACCGAGAGTCACGACTTAACTTTAAAGCGTAAGCAAGCAAGAATATGAGAATTAGTTGCCCATATGTGCCTCTTTGCCTGGAGAGAGTAATTAATTAAGAACACAGCAGCAGTTTGCTTCACTCTCGAGATTCATGTTGTCGGAAGATGACAGAAGAGAGGTATAGTTCAATTGATTATGGTTCTCTCGTAACAGCTACAAAAAGAACGTTTCCTTTTTTTGCAGGAATTTCAGAGTCATATTGGGAGGAGGGATGAGACAGTTTGGGATTCAAGTAGATCCTGGAACTGATGATTCATGTGATCGAACGGACGGCAGAAACCTTTTAGAAACCTGGATGAAGGGCAAAACTAACTATTTGTTCGTGAACAACACAGCAGACCTGATGAGTGCTGACACTACCAAGGTAAAGTTATTGTAGCGTGTTGTAGTGTGTCACGCTACAAAGAAGTTTACGCGGTGGTATTTTATATAGCGGATTTATTCCGCTCGCTCACCCTACACACTTTACAATCATTTGCTCTTGCAGTGTTACAATTACTGCTTACAATATCTCGGTGATACTGGACTGTCTTCTCTGGCGGTTTATAGTAGACTCACTGCGAATGCATTCAACCCCGTTTTATAACCTCGGTCGGTGCTATGCAACGAACCCTTTGTTATAGCCGTGGAGACTCCTGTTCTAACTACAATAGAGTGATTGTTGTTTCCTATGCAACGGTCTGTTCTGTCGTTTCCATAGAAGTGACTCTTCTGGATTCCCGACACGTTACAATATGTAGTTTATAACAGCACTTGATATATTTTGTTCGATATCTTTCGAAACCACTTTTGATGAACAGAAATTGTACTTTACTTTAGAAAATTTTAAAATAGTTTAATCAAGAAAAAGACATTATCAGTAAGATTACATTTTAGAAAATAAGAACGTCTTAAAACTATTAGGATTCTGGACAATGTCCATCGTCCTATTTTTGTCCGAAACACCGAACAGTTTTTATTTAAAAACACAACTTCTCAGAGACTAGATTCTGTCTCCCGTCTTCAGGTAAACCCTACGTAGTTGGGCCCAATCGATAGAGATAATCCCTATATCCGGACACCTGTACCGACACCAGCTAGGGTATAAAAGCCAAGCACAGCACAAACCATCTGCGAGAGCTAAGACAAAACATTAAAACATTAAAAACTCTCTGGTGTAAGGCCTCATACGTGTGGAGCTTCTAATATTTTAACGTTTCCTTTAGTTCTCATAGATAATTTGTGCTGTGCTTGGCTTGTATACCCTACCTGGTGTTGGTACGGGTGTTCAGAGATAGGGACTAGCTCTATCGATTGGGCCCAACTGAGTAAGATTTACCTGAAGACAGGGACAGAATCCAGTCTCCGAGACGCCGTGTTCTTAGATACAGACAGGACAATGGATAATTCAATTCTATTCTTTATTATTTATGTGCCGAGTAAACAGCTGCAAAGGCAAATTACAGACAGAGCCATAAACATAATATTTATATTGATATACCATTGTCACAAACTTTTGCATCTTACTTACTAACGTCTTTTATTGGTAATAATGCTCAGACATGAAAATACGAATGAGACATAACATTTTCAAGTTCCAGTCTAAACAAAAATTATCATTGAAACTTCTGCTAGGGAATGACCTCAATTAAATAACTAAATAAACAACAAACTCCATGAAGTATAATAATTCTTAGGATGACAACAGTCGCTGAGCTGATAAAGATATCCCCTAGAATGTCTGTGGAACTCGAATATTCAGTACTTTTTTATATAACACCTCGAGAAATGTTAAGCGGATTATCATGAAATCCAATGTTAGACAGGGAGTTTCACTGTAATTTGTGGATACAGTCCAGATTTCGTTAAAAACTGACAACAACGGACCTTTAAATTAAGACTTACACTAGTTCCTAGAAGCAGGTCTATAGTAATTCGCTGAATGTTTATCTGAGAAAAGTATGTTTCGATCATACGATGTAGGGAAACACAAAGCACGCACACTATGACCGGTAAAGTGGCCGTGTGTCTTGGTCCCGCACTTTTGTGTATAATTAAACAAGGCTTTTTGAGGCACTGTGCTACAAGCCGGAAGGTCACGGTTTCGAGTCCCGATGAGGTCATTGGATTTTTTCAATTGACCTAATCCTTCCAGCCGCACTATGACCCTGGGGTCGACTCAGCCTCTAACAGAAATAAGTAGCAGGAATTAGTTAAATAATTTTCCTGGTAGGTAAAGCGTGGCCGGCGCGTAAGGCTGACAACTTCACCGCCATCTGTGATGCGATTGTCTAGGGAAAACGTCTCACAACCCTATGGGCCTCCATGGCCTGTTACAGGGATACCTTACTTTGTCTTACTTTTTTTTTTTAATCTGTTATCTCATATCTTGAGAACCGTTAGAATTATCTTTGACAACCCCCTTCGTCCGCCCCCGCCCGTTTTATACTATTTATAAGGTAACGTCAAAATTTATCATTCCCGAATTGAAAATCTGGATGTAGCAACAAGTTGCTGGAGGTAGGCTATTCGTACATATCTAAAACTGCTCAATAAATTTTAATGAATTTCCGAGCACAGTAAATGGCTAATTTTGCCTTAATGAAATTTATGCACGGAAATTATATTGGAATCGCCGAATGAAATATGACTTAAAGAATATACAACCAATTTTATTTTATTTTATTTTGTTGTATTATCTAACCCCACAGATCTCTCTTGAGTAGCTTAGAGCAGCTCAGCTAGGCAAGCATTTTAGGGAACCCAAAGTCTCGTTACCGTGCTAATAATAGCAATATACATGGTTGGGAAAATAAGTTTTGAGACTATTTTTTTTTTCAAAATTTATTTTGAGAGCTGCAGATATCCGCAACCTAGAATTTTTCAAAGTAATCTCCCTCAAATTCTTTACAATGATCCCAGCGCTTCGGCAGTTGTTAAAACAGTTTTTGAAATCCTGAACAGCAATGTCCGCCAACACTTGTTACACAGATGATTTAATATCCGAGAGACGCTTTCCTTTCAGCAGACTCTTGAGTTTTAGGAACAGCGAGAAGTCAGGAGAGTATGGCAAATGATCAATGGCACAAATGCCTCTTTCTGTTAAAAACTGCCACACTCGAAACGCGAAGAATTTGCCGATGCGTTGTCATGGTGAAGAATCAATAAGCGATCTCTTCACAACTCTCTTCGCTTGCGCTTCACGGCATCACTAAGCTTTTTCAATACCTCCGCGTAGAATGTCCGATTAACAGTGGTTTCTTCTGGTACCAATGGTACTTCTGATGTCGAAAAAGCGATCAAACCTCTTTTGATCTTGGACTTTTACATCCATGGGTTCTTTGGCCTGGGGATTCACCATGACTGTTCTTAATATCGCTAAAGCTTCACTTGGTAATTATAAACATTCACGTTCACTCTCTGTTCCATCGTACGCTCCATTTTCACGTCTGAACGAAGTTGGCACGCAGTGATCTAACGAGTTACTTTTCAACGAATACTGAACGCTGCTTATCGAAGTTCTGTATTGTTGCGTCACATAACGTTTCAAGTAACAGCGTTGCCAGATCGCTTGGCGAAAAAATAAAAATGAATTTTCGAATGTTATTCAGCCAGACCTTGTATTATGTCTGTACTATAGGTATGAAGACTATATTGACTGCAAAATAACGAGTTCAATTCCGGGCTTTGTAAAAAAAAATTCCTCAGTATCTTGAGGTTGTCTTTACATCTGCAGCATGAATTTGAATGCATAAGGGGTGGGCCTTCTCGGCCCTTCCACCGCGACCTACAGCGGGCTATTGTGCTTTATGAATTTAGTTGAAACCAACACAAAACTGCCTTGAAGATTTCCATTTTCTGGGATATAAGGCCGTGTAGTCTGTTGAAAGTTAACCGATGTTTCTGATGAAAATGTCACCTCTAAGCAAAGCAAGGTACCAACATGAAAGCAGGTGACAAACAGAATTTGATGCTTTCAATGTCGTTTCTTGCTTTGATTATTCTTGGACCCTGCAAATATAAACGACATTTTCCTCAAAAACGTTGATAGACGTCCAAAGGACTACACGGCCTTATACCCCAGAAAATGTAAGTCTTCCTAATTACGGCTGTGAGAATCTCAAATCCTACAAAAGACTGCCTTGCGTTGCAGGTTGATTACTTGCTGGGGTTGTTTGGTCCTGGCCACATGCCCTATGCATTGCAGCGAGATCGTGGTCCAAAAGGGACACCATCTCTGCAGGAAATGACATCACAAGCCATGAAAGTGTTGTCGAGGCACCGAGAGGGCTACGTGCTGATGGTGGAGGGAGGGCGTATAGACCACGGCCACCATGCTAATTACGCGCAGATGGCACTACACGAGGCCGCTGAGCTGGACGACGCCGTAGCATATGCAGCAAGCAACACGAACCCAGCTGATACTCTGATTATTGTCACTGCTGATCATTCGCACGCCTTCACCATCAACGGTTACCCCAACCGTGGGAACGATATCTTAGGTACGGCATGTAACAAAATAGTAGTCTGGAAATCTTCAACTTCGCTCGAGTGGCAACAGTCCTGACTCCACTCACTGATGGAGCTGAGCCATTCTTGAGAAGTCGCCAATTCTGCAGCTACTCAAGAACTTCCCAGCATTTTATGGAACCCGAAGGTTCATTACCGTGTTCACAAGAGCCCTCCACTGGTCCCTATCCTGAGCCAGATCAATCCAGTCCATACTATCCCATCCTATCTCTCTGAGATCTATTTGTCCACCCACCTGTATTTTGGTATTCCCAGTGGTCTCTTTCCTTCTGGCTTTCCAACCAGTATCCTACATGCATCCTCTTCTCCCTCATTTGTGCTACATGCCCTGCACATCTCATCCTCCTTGACTTGATCATTCTAATTATACTTGGAGAAGAGTACAAGTTATGAAGCTCCTCATTATGCAGTTTTCTCCAACCTCCTGTCACTTCATCTCTCTTCGGTCCGAATATTCTCCTCAACACCCTGAGTGTAAGTTCCTCCCTTAATGTCAGAGACCAAGTTTCATACCCATATAGAACAGTCCTGACTTGCAATCGAGAAATTCCTGACACTTATCTCGATACGAACGACTCTCCTGATGGAGTTTTCGTGGTTACGTCAGATCCTCCAGTCACAACTGCCTTGAAATAGACCATAGTCACTTCTTTTCCAGTTATAACATTCGATTCTAAGAGAATTACGTAGTTACTGGAGTGTCCCTCAATGACGTATATTCCATTTACTATAATTCCTACAGAGAGAGAGAGAGAGAGTGGTTTTGATAATGTAAACTTGACGGAGTTGGCTGAGAACAAGAGAGATAAGAAATTAAGATGCCATAATAAGGAAACAATTCTTGATACAATGAGTCAATGTAGTAAACGTCGTTATAAACTCCGAAAAAACATTAGGCTTATTTTCAAAGGACTGCGTTATATTCTAAAATATATAACTCTTCATAATCAGAGCCGTTGAGAACCTCAAATCTTACAAATATTCTTTATTTTAATGAGTAAATGGTTTCTTCCATAGACATCCGTCTTGATCTGGTAAGTTTACTTACCATGACTCTTCTAAAGAATACGTTCTATTCACAACTTATCAGCATTCCAATGGAATTGAATTTTCATGGTGATTCACACTGCCACTAGAGCGCAGTCGTTCCATATTTCCGACTTCATATCCAGGCACTCCGATTTCAGTCTTGAAGGTGTCCATGTGTGATATGTTGGCCGAAGTTGCAAGTTTCTACCCGAGTATTTTGGTGTTACTGTCGCAGTAATCTCTGGTGAGCTGGTGAGATAAGACCATTTAAGGCTGCAGTGTTATTCCACTTCTTTCATTCTTATATTTACGTGTAGGAGCTGCGATGTCTCTGTGGGCATAGCGACGGGCTAGGAGCTGGACGGCTAGGGTTATTTCCTGCAGGGGCTAGGAATGTCTTCTTACTTCGCAGCGTCCAGACTGTCTCTGAAGCACACCCAGTCTCCCCCTGGCTCTCTCCCCGCCGGTATCAGCTGGGGCGTGAACCTGACCACTCATCTCTATCTAGTGCCGAAATCAAGTGGTGGAGCTTTACCTCCACTCCCTCATGTGTTTTCATGGAGTGGTGCATAATTATTCAAGCACATCAACATCTGGAGATATTACCTCTTGTATCATACTACTCTTTACTGCACAACGTTTAATGTATTTATATATGTATGCATTTAGCTCAGAAAATACGGCGTCGAAGGTTAGGGTGGTGAATCCCGAACTGGAGAGGATGTGAAAGGAAGCGGTAGTTACCTGATTTGAGGTACTAACTGAGCTTGGACAATCTGAGGAAACACACCAAAATCTCATTAAGGATTTCTGGTTTTCGGGCCGCGATTTGAACCAGTGACCTTCCAAATATGAAGAGGAATTTCCTACCAATATGATCTTGACGTCCGGTAATCACGTTATATGGCACACTGCATATCTCAGATTCCACAAAAAGGTCACAGTAATGAACTGCCTTTAAACTAGCTTTGATATATTTTCCTGCTTTCACAGGTTACGCAAGCAAATCGTCTGTGGATGTTCCGTACGAGACGCTAACCTATGCAAATGGCCCAGGATTTTACACTCACCTGGCATCGAACTCGTCCAACTGTACAGGGAGCTTGTGGCGAGTGATCGCCGAGGAAGAGAGAAAGCAAGCAACGTAAGATATATATTTATCTCGTGTAAATGATGATGATGATGATAATAATAATATTATATAGAGAGGGCGATTTAAATAAGGAAATCCGATGGTACATATTTGCGTTATTTACTACGAGGCCTAGGCCTGTGAGCATTTATATAAGAGCAAAACATCCGTCAGCCCCACATCGTTTATCACAACGGCACGTCGCAAAAAAATGGGCACACGCCAAAAATATTCCTCTTCAGGTGCGTCCACATTACTCGTGCTCGCCAGGCTTGTGCTCGTCGGGAGACTCGTCTGGCTTTTACTTGTGCTCATAAATATTCGTCCACACTACTTCAGTTGTCCGCCAGGCTTCGGCGCGTGAGGATTCGTATATTTACTCGTAGTGTGTACAGGCTGTAGTCGTATTTTAATTTATTGGCTATAGTTTTTAAATTATAAATTTGAAATTTGCTTTCCTCGTGACTTATATCGTCCACATTACTCACGAGCACGAGTAATGTGGACGCGCTTTTAAGGAGGCATGTCAGGAGAAGTTTCCAACTTTTTACATTTGGAAAAATTGGTACAGTAGTGTCCAATGAAACTTCCCCGTTTTCCCCAAACGGTGCAATGTAGAACGGCGGTAAATACAAGAAACGTTCCTCTTTGGAAAAATAATTTAATTTTTAATTAAAATAAAGTGGCACAGAGTACCCAACAAACTAACACGGTACACACTTTGATATATTTATGTTCTGAATCATTTTATATTTACGTAATTTAGAGAAGTTCAATTATACATGGAACTCGGAACATATGTACACACTTTTTTAAGTTGTGAAGGATGTGATAAAAAACTGACGTTTACACTAGACGTAGGCGTGACGTATTTTGATTTTTATTTGTTTTAAGATAACTTCGTTCACTGCCCAAATAGTTGTAACTAGTTTGCAAAGACAGGCTGTTTAGAACGGAAACCATTCCTTTTACACATTCGGCCTGTAAGAGTTGTGTTCTAAATGCCACAAATGTGACATGTATGTCAGTAACCGCCATAAATATATATTCGTGTATATATATTCTCAAGCTGTGATGTAGATTATATTTGCCTCTTAGTAACAGAACGGGAATACATAATCTATTCTTTAAGATGGTCACATAACCAAATTTTTATTAATATGCAGACCATGTCCTTTTATAAATTTTTGTTTTTAACCCTTTAAAGCCGACCCGTGAAAGCTCAGTCGGTATATTGACTAGGTAGCTGGCTGGACGACTTGATGATTCAGGGTTAATTTCCAGTTAGGGACAACAGATTTTTATCTTTTCCATAACGTCCAGACCGACTCTGTAGCCCTCCCAGCCTCCTGTACAATGGGTACCGGGGCTTTTTACCTTGAGGTAAAGCAGCAGAGGTGTGAAGATGACCATTCACTTCCATCTAGTGCCGAGATTGGAAAGTGGTGAAGCAATATTTGAACTCCCCCATACGTCATCACGACGTGGTGCTTAATTAATTAAGCCCTGGCATAATTTTACCTCTTAATTTACCCTTTAAAACACAGATATTACTGTGTCACCTCCTTAAACTCTGAATTGTTGCCACAGAGCGTATTTAAGGCTTTGCACCGTTTTCAGAGTAAATAATAATGATTTCCCTAAACTAAACCAAGCAACTAGTACATAGCTGGTCTTTGTAATTGAGAAGCAGTGTATTTTCTGTGACGAAGAATTAAATATGTAAATAATACTTAGACGAAATTCATGCTCAGAAGAATCAAATTGGAAAGTTTCACTTCCAGTTAACATGCGATGTTCAGTCAATAATGCTCAGCCATTTTTCCTTCCAGATATCGTCACTTCTCACCATATTACCTTGGGGATGAAACCCACGCCGGTGAAGATGTACCTGTTTACTCTAGTGGACCCAGTTCACACTTGCTATCTGGTGTCTTCGAGCAGAACTACATCGCTCATGTGATAGGCTACTCTGCCTGCATCGGCCCAGCACGCGTGTACTGCTCAGATGATAACAACGTAGGCATGCTAAGAAGTCACAGTGGATCTACAACAGTGCTGCCAACTAAAATTCTCTTAGTGTTCCTGCTCATATTTACGCTAGTCTCAAAGAACAGGCGGTGACAGTGTTTACGTATGTTGATCATAGTTATTGCTAGACTTCATTGTTCCGAACTTCATGCAAAGAGGACCTAAGTTACGTGGGTAGTTTATTACAGTGTTACATGAATATATTAGAATTGATCATATCCTGTATTTCAAGGTCAACAGAACACAAGATCAGCCTGTTTCATACACAGAAGTTCTCTTTGGATTCTATCAGTTCAGAATCACTCTATGAGGATGGATTTTTATGGATCTGTTTCTGGATCTGAAGTTTCAATGGTTATTAAAACTATGCTAATGTAAATTAAGTGAAAGAAAATAAATGTTTTATATGGACACATGAGTACAAACTAAAGATAAATGTTAATTGTGATTGTTTGTTGTGGTTAGTATCTTTCTGGAAACGCAACACATTCAGAGAGTAAGCCATAATTTGTTTGCGATCTTGACGATTTATTTATAATATAATATTTATCTTGAGTCAGACTGGAGCCCACCACTGAGCTAGTCGAGACAAACTTTTCCACGCATCTCACACTCAAACGAACGATTTTACCTCAACCACAGACTTTAGATGACGTAAAATATTATTTCAAGATAATCAGGAATCGGATTAATGTGAATAATTTAGGAGGCCGTTGTGACCGGCATTCGCATGGCATACTGAGGAGAATCGTGAAGAACGTAAGTCCTGGTATTTGACAATTTGGTAGACTAGTTTCTTACTTTCACAGGCTGTACTGCTGAAGACAACAAGGGAATCCCACTATAACATACGAAGATAGAATAGGCCTGAACACTGTTTGTCCTTAAGGTCCTAAGCCCGGTGCCTAACACACAAGATCGACTTTTTGGGTTTGACGCAACTCATACCAGAAGGCCAATTTACCTAATCCTTCCAGCCGCACTATGGCCATGAGGTCTACTCAGCCTCTAACAGAAATGAGTACCAGGAATATTCCTGTGGGTAAAGAGCGGTCGGCGCGTGAGTTTGACACAAACTTAACGTCATCTGTGAGCCGGCTGTCTAGAAAATGTAAGATCCTCAACACCTCACAACACTATGGGCCTCCACAGCCTGTTACAGTAATAGCTTTAACTTTTTTTTTTCAATATGATACGTTATATAGAGAGAAACTGGGCAACTTTGTTTTAATTTTCTAAACTAATCACATTCCATTTTATGAAACAGTAGTACATGATATGAAATACAGATCTTATTAAGATTCATGTTACAAATATATTTCGCAATTTTTTTGATGTGGTACTTAATGAAATGAAAAAACTAATCAATGTCAGTGTCATGTAATACCTGTATATAGAGCTATTAGCTTTGCAGCGACACTGTAATTAAGGAAATAACAAATGGTGTTTTCATTTCTGTCACTAGTAGCCAGTAACACTAATTTCCACACCTTGACACTACTGGTGTGGTGATGGAAGTTGTTATCTCAATACCAATGTGACTATTTTTGTTGTAACAAGGAAGTCATCAGGCGTGACAGCAGAGATAAGTCTACTACACATCAGTGGCAATCATGTTTCCAGTCATCTGACGTTACATAACTTATGCTGTTTAGACAACGTCGTTAAAAATCAGCAGTTTGAAGGCAAGGCTTATGGGACATTAGAATAACCTAACAACTTATTTACTTTTCAACATAGTCACCATGCATCGCAAAACACTTGGTGAGCCTGGAAACGAGATTTTTATTTCAGCGTCGTAGAAATCTTCCGCCTACATTGATGGTTTAACGTCTGTCAGCACGAATGTTTAATCAATATTTTGGATAATTTCATCAGTGACAATGCATGGCCTTCCACCTCATATTTCATCACGGTTATCGCTTCTTCCCGCTTCAAATTGACGACACCATTTTGCCACGTTTTGCCTGTTCATAACATCTTCGCCGTTAACAGAAACAAGATGGTGATGGATTTCAGCAGCAGTTTCTCCTTTCGCGTGAAGAAATCGAATTACTGCACGAACCTCACATCTGGCGAGATTTTGAATAGACACGGCCATTTTAAACACACACTGCGAGCATTCCCAGCATTTTATGGAACCCGAAGGCTCATTACCGTGCTCACAAGAGCCTTCCATTGGTCCCTATAGTGAGCCACATCAATCCAATCAATATTATCCCATTCTATCTCTCTAAGATCCATTTTAATATTGTTCACCCACCTACAACTTGGTATTACCAGTGGTCTCTTTCCTTCTGGCTTTCCCACCAATATCCTATATGCATTCATCTTTTCCCCTATTCTTGCTACATGTCCTGCCTGCCTCACCCTCCATGACTTGATAATTCTAATTATACTTGGAGAAAAGTACAAGCACACAATATTATCACACAAAATTATTTACTCTCGATACTGACAGCGTCGTTAAATAAACACCTAAGAAATCGATGCTATACAATTATAATAATATCGAAAGTGATATTAAATAAATAACAGACAAATAATCAGAATACTAGTGTTAAGAAAAACTGCCTGTACCCTCACCAAAACAGGAGAGGATTATGTTTTTAAAATTTGTTAACTAAAAAAATATGACATAAAATCTATAATCTCTACTTAGCACACGTAACAAACCGAGATTCATTCCTTGGGTTTCAAAGTTAGGCGAAAATAAGAAATAACCTAATAATCACGTAAGTTGTAGGCCCTCTAAATGTAAGTGTATTGGATCTGCGTGTTATTGAATATCAAACATCTTTATCTCCCACATGGAGGCTTTCACACAAACACGTATCAACTTTGGGCATCTCGTCTTCTTGCATTTTGTGTTTATAACTAAATCCTTTCCCCAAGCAGTTATAGTGCTACTTGCCTTTCAAATAAAAGACGTATAATATATCTAATCCCTGTAACAGGCCGTGGAGGCCCATAGGTTTGTGAAGCGTCGAGGCTCCCACATTTTCTCTAGACAACTGGCTCACAGATGGCGATGAGGTTGCCAGCCTTACGCGTCGGCCGCACTTTACCCCCCAGGATGATTCCTCGTACTCATTTCTGTTAGAGGCCAAGTCGAACCCAGGACCGTAGTGCGGCTGGGAGTATCAGGTCAATTGAGTAATCCAATGAAGTAACCAAAATAAATCACAGTCCTTTCAATTCAAAATCATTTAAAAATTTAAAAACAGAGTTGAAGAAGGGGGAAGCGATTTTGAATTAGATGGCTTCTTCCAGGAACGAAATCTACCTTGTAAAACAGTGTAAGTCTATATCCTTGGAGAAAATATGACATTTCGAAGAATGACAAACAAAATTTATCACTACCTGCAACTGTACTGTAGTTACAAAGATAAGTAATTTTCCTACTTTACCTAACGTTAGAAAAAAGTTACCTATTTATGTAACGACACTCTTATATCATTGGGGTAAGCGATAGCGCAGTTAGTTGAGGCGCTATGCTACAAGCCGGAAGGTCGAGGTTTCGATTCCAGATAGGCCACTGGATTTTCCTATTGACCTAATCCTTCAAGCCGCACTATGGCACTGGGGTCGACACAGCCTCTAACAGAAATGAATACCAGGAATATTCCTGGGGGTAAGAGGCGGCCAACGCGTAACTCTGACAACCTCACCACCATCTGTGAACCCATTATCCATAAAATGGGGGAGCCTCGACAAACCTATGGGCCTATAAACACTCCGCAATACGCGCACGCTACAATAAGACCAATTTTTATAGCTCGGTGATACGCAAGTCAGAGCACCAATGGACTGCCGAGATAGCTATCACGTAACATATTTTCTGTTTCTTGTGTTGTGCGTGCCACGGCTATTTAACACGAGTCCGGTTGCAGCTAAGGAACGTCCATGTGGGTTCAGTAGTTGAGAGTACAAGGACGAGAATGGAGCGTGTTCTTAGTGAATTGTGAGGATTAATTGAAAATAGAATTAGACAGAGCAGGACAGAGTGATTGAAGACGAAATAGCAAGAAGACTTCATAGTGATCTGAAGTGCTACTTCTGTGTTGAGATCCGTTGCCTGGATACGACTAGTGAAGACTGAGAACCCCAGTGCGCGTGCAACGGTGAACTGTAAAGTGTGTAAATCAGCCATAGCTCTGTAATAATTGCAATTAAGAGAGAGAGACAGAGAGTGTAACCGAAGTGCCAATAAATCCAATCACCTGAACTATAACCCGTTATTTTTGCCACGCGTACCACACTACACGTGACTATATATATATATATAATACATTGAATAAATCCATTATTCTCCCCATATTACTGTGATCTTCCTTTCTTTTTTGTTTCCTTTTGTACGACAACTTCCCTCCTTGACCTCCCTTTTTCTAAAATTTTGTTAATAAATAATAGGAACTGAAATTTTATTGAGTAATTAAGTCAAAATAAGATTGAAAATGGTTACAAATGCATCTTTATGTGATAAAAAATGGCGTCCAGAACAGTACATGTTCCTCAACGTAAATAAAAATAACTTCATTCCATTTACTGGTAAGAATAATATTATTGTATCAATTTTAAGTACCACACCAGAAATATTACAATTTTGCGTACTGACTGCATGACAGATCTCCATGTTATTTTGGGCAGTGACCTGTACATTCATCGTCACCTTACTTATAAAGCTTCTATGGCTGATTCATTTCATAACATTTTATTTTGCCCGGATATCCATGAGGGTCGACTATATATGTTGAAGTGAAAGTCCGAGTATCTCTCGGTACACGCACGTGCTTAATCAATTAAACACCATGCCATGAGGATGTATGATGGGGAAGTGCAATTATAGCTCCCACCTTCTTAACCTTGGCACTAGACGGAGGTGAACTGTCAGTTTCACGTTTCAGTCGCTTCAACGCAGAGGCAAGAAGCGCGGTACACACTGGATAAAAGACTGGGTGAGCAGCAGAGCCGGTCCGGACGCTGCGAGGACTCCCTGCCAGTAAATCTAAACCTTAATTCCTGAGCCGACAAGCCTGTGTCTCTCCGCTGCACTAAGCTATCCCGGCTTCATTTCATCAGTCCGATATTTCTCATAATTATGACTTGATTGTAGAATGTTTAATATTTAGTGCGCGTTATCAGTAAGGCGATATATGAATGGTTTTCATGCCTTTAAATGTTTTCAGAGGAAAACAAAGTCTCCTTATTCATAACAAAAGCTTACATGGTGCTATATTCCAGAAAATATGACTCTTCATGGATATTCTTAATCTTCATGTAGCCACTAAATTAACTGGCGACTTTAACACTTTTATTATTAGGAAATTTCAATGTTGGGAAAGTTTCGCCAACACTGCTGATAGTGTACGCAGAATTTTTGATAATTCTAATAGGAATATCGTTTTCATGGAAGACACTTTCACTTTGTATATTACAAACTGACCCGCTATTTCTCTTTTTAATTATTAAATTAATTTTTCCTTAATCCGTACATTTGCATTTATTGTGTACTTTCGGGAATTGCCTGAAATAGGCCACTGCTCTTGGCAAGCACTTTAATAAATTAATTCAGTTATTATTACTTTACTTCATGCTCCGACCCTGACTCTGATAGTTCGATTATGTCCGTGAAAAGGCGGGTTCGAGTACCTCCACCGTAGTCCTACGAGTCGTAGGTGACGAAAAGCGAGCACCAGTACCTGGGGATATAATTGGGCCACCCTGTTCCTGGGGGATATAAATACGGGAACCTGGATCTCCAGGTTGAGGAAGTCTGAAATCTGAGACAGGAAAAGTGGTCATGAGTTCCAAGGGATTTGGACCTGAGATGACTACGCTGGCGGGGCCCAGCAGCAATTGTAAACGACAGACCCATCCTCTTGTCAGAGAGGATGTTACAAAAGGACTATAACCGCAAGTGTTCATTTGGAAAATAAAATTACTGGCCCTGAGTCTCAAGGCAATTGTCGCTAAGGTGAAATGATTGGCGCTAAACCGCCAGTCGTGAAGTATAAGTAACTCTAACTATGACTCCGGTAAACATTTACAGTAAAAAAGAACAGAGATCTCGAAATAAAAAAAAATAGATGTAATAAAATGTGCAGCACAATAATAAGGGTACTGAATAACAAGACAAGGAAACGAACACAAAATTTTATAAAGCTGTGACAGTACCTATGCTTAGGTAAGGATCAGAAATGTAGAGTACAAGAAAAAGAAAAATAAAACAGGAAGAAGAAATGGAACTTTCAGAAATAAAATTCTTGAGGAGCATAGCAGGTTGCACAAGGAAGAACCAACTAAGAAACAAAAAAACTAGGAAAGAACTGAACTTCTCTAATCTGAAGGAAAAAAATTCTGAAATCCAAAACACAATCGAAATATCAGGTGCAACAAATAGAAAATTTAGAAATAGAAGAATAGAAAATTCTAATATAGAACTCAAAAAGGAAAAGAGTTGCGTTTGGAAGATCAGCATACTCTTGAGGAGGACGAACAGACCACGCATGGCCTAATCCATGAAGGTGATGCTGGTAAAGTTGTGGTACTGCGAAAGCACTAGAATTATACGTATTTTTATATGCACAAAACAATCTTTATACTAATATACTGTTTCTCATATGTGGATTGTGTTTTTTTTTCATTCTTTTGTCTTATCGTCTGCTGTCCAAAAACATAAAAATTAGAACATACAAACCTATAATTTTGCCTGTGGTTCTGTGTGGGTTTCTGACACTAAGGGAGGAACATAGACTGAGGGTGTTCGAGAACAGGGTGTTGAGGAGAACATTTGGACCGAAGAGAGATGAAGTGACAGGAGGTTGGAGAAAACTCCATAATGAGGAACTTCATAACTTGTCCTCTTCTCCAAGTATAATTAGAATGATCAAGTCAAGGAAGATGAGATGGACAGGGAATGTGGCACGAATGGAGGAGAAGAGGTATGCATAAAGGATATTGGTGGCAAATCCAGATGGAAAGAGACCACTGGGAAGACCAGGGGGCAGGTGTGTGATTTAATGATGCTGTTTCAAACTCAGTAGTCGTACAGCGTCAAATGTGATAGGTAGATAACTTTTATTTGTCAATGTGAAGATTGTACGTCGTTGTACACATATGACAGAATTATTAATGGAATATGTACGGTAAAGGATTTGGAAGAAAGCGGTCTTGGGGTAATCGGGAGTAATACCATTGCATTAGCCCAAAAATCCAAGCAAAACAAAAATTATTCAGCTAAGCTACCCAGTGTCCTGAGGAAGATTCGAAATGACCACCTCTGAATGAAAGTCTAGAACGTTACAGCTAGACAAGACTGTTCAGTGAGATGACCGTGAGTAGGTTTGTGTGTGTGTTCATATTCTTGTATTGTGCCAACCACCGTACTCCTTCAAGAATATTCTTTTTAATATTCTCACGTGTCACTCAATAGAAACGGATTTCGGATTTATAACAGGTAAATATAAATAATTATATCAGCCTCACTGACCTATACACTCGATAGCAAAAAAGGTCTTCTGTTCTTCTTAAATAGCCGTTAGGTAGCGGCTACTAACAAGGCAACTGAAAACTGACCCGACTGTCCATTCCATTATACTGTCGCTGACCCTAGCCAGTACATTCTTTATTTGAGGCCCTTCGTGACTTGTGACCTAATTTATGCTCGTTCCCTCCTCCAGAATAGGAGACACCGTTGCCAAGAAGCGATAGGTGGAACACAGAAACATAAAGAAACGAAATAGAGAGCATAAGTTTGCTTTAGGAAAGTAGGCTAAAAGCAATAAAGACGTTGAAAATGTATTAGGAAAGATAAACAGACCCATGAAGTACGGAAAATGTATGGAATAACGAAACAAATATTTATATAAATGATGGATGTTGTGTCAGGAATATTTCTGCACTTCCGTAAGAGATAACAGGATTAGCTGAAAGATACTCGCTGTGCCTTAGATTACAACTCCTGTTTATGTCACAAGTTACGCGTTTCGAGGTAGCTGGCGAAAGATATGATCTATATCACTCACGAGTAAGCTGTTAAGTTGTTATTACATACGACATTATGAGTTTATTTATATGTTATTCCACTTCCACGACTTGTTTTCTGCTTAGAAATTGATGAACACCAAGATAAAGAAATGCATGTAGGATGGAAGTTAATTGCAGTACTTAACGTACTTTGAAGAACCCTTCAAGAACACCGCAAACACAAGTAAGTCTTCTCATTAGAGACCACATTCTCGGGAACACTATGTGTTATACTCTCCTGTGTTTCACACTACTGTTGCTTGTCTCTTCATCATTCTGTGGTGAGTACATAGGCAAACAGAAATAAACTTAAACATAGTCGTATGTCTGGGTCGAAGTGATCCTTCCTTCCTGTTCAAGAAATGGTATTATTTTATGTTACTTATTCTTCCTCTGAATAGCAGACTCAGAAAATGGATCTGCCAATTTGAGGGAATAACACACTATTATATCGTGTGAGGAGAATCGTATAGTTTTTGAAGAGAATAATATGAATCAATTCAAAATTGATGTCGTAACCACATCCATAAATTTTGAAATATTATAAGATTATTCTACATAATTAAATCAATAATTAAGTCTCAGTGTAGACTGTTACGTATCCCGCAGTAATATTTGTGTTTGTTGTTGCTGCCCACAGATTTGTAAACATTCTTAAATGGTTAATTGAATTCACAGGAATAGTCATATAACCACGGTTCTCTTATACGGATTTCAGGTTATGTAGTGATTTAGTAATTAGCAAAAAAACCATATAACTCTGAACACGTAGGCAGTAGGTTTGTCAGACGCATTTGTAAACCTTTACCGAACTACTCAGCCTCACCTCCCAAAAAAAATGGCTATCTTTACGAACTAACCTATAATTATGAAAGTAATAATTTCAGCATATAAGAAATATTAGAGATCACATTGAAAGTACCTGGGAAGGGAAGATCTACTGTGATGACCATAAATGTCATTGCAGAACAAACTACAAAATATTAAGCCAGAGGAGAAGAAAGTATAGGAGGGCTTGTAACTGGTCGTAAGAAACTCTTTTAAATTATTTGTAAGATATGAAACAGCCCCAATACAGAGGCTGATGATAATGGTATTGATGACATAATCATGTGTTTACTGCAAATTTCGTGTATATGATCACTGCAATCCACAAATCTGTAGTACACACTCGTAATTCGGTATGACCTCAACTAAATTCATGAGGCTCAACACGTCTTGAGGAATCAGTTTTGCAGATACTCAAAATTACCCCAAAGTAGATGAAACCCGAAGGTTCATTATCGTTTTCACAAGAGCCCTCCACTGGTCCCTATCCTGAGCCAGATCAATTCAGTCCATACCATCCCATTCTGTCTCTCTAAGATCCATTTCAATATTGTCAACCCACCTACTCCATGGTCTTCCCAGTAGTCTTTCTCCTTCTGGCTTTCCAGCCAATATGCTTTATGCATTCCTTTTCTACCCCATTCATGCTACATGCCCTGACCACTTCATCCTCCTTGACTTGATCATTCTAATTATACATGAAGAAGAGTACAAGTTACGAAGCTCCTCATTATGCAGTTTTCTCCAACCTCTTGTCACATCATCCCTCTTCGGTCCAAATATTCTCCTCTACACCCTGTTCTCAAACACCCTCAGTCTATGTACCACATCTGATATCAATTTTTCGTAGCTTAGGTAGTTGATCCAACGAATCCACCAAAGTTCGTTGACTTTTGTGGCAATTCGTAACAGGCCTATTTTTCATGATGAGGATTTGATAGTCCCACGTTCAACGCCCAAGCAGATGAGCCACCAATGTCGGCCGTCCACGACTGCTTATTCAATATATTCGAAACTACGCTTCATATCTGGAGGCCGTCTCCTCCATCCGCAACCGGAGGAAGCAGCATGCAGTGATGACGAGGGACACACCCAACATGGTCTGTATGAACCTAGATACCCCTCAACAGAAGCTAAAACTGCGACTCAACTGTTAACTGTGTTAATGTAATTTCTGTTTTGCTGGTTTCTACATGACAAATTCTTTGAAGCTGTATTATGTTTCCGAATCTGATACATTGTATTTGCCTTTATTGGATGAATACATCCACCCATTTATCCATGGCTATGTGCTACAATATTTCGTGTTTGAAATGCGCACGTCCTGAAACCTAAATCTGTATGAAACACCTCTGTATCCGTCTGTCAACCCAACTGTCCATGTATCCTTCGTGTCATCACACAGTCACTTCAAGATTCGAAAACAGAACCGTATTCCTGAAGTTGAGGTGAATAAATTACTCCTTGATATTTGCTTTCTGCCCCACAGCCAAGCAGAAGTGCTGTCCCGACAAAGAATGTTATGAGTTAGGCGACCCATGGCAAACCCTCACACGTCTAGTGCCGGAACCAGAATGTGAAGGAAATTTGACAAGATTTTTCCTTATTGAGAGGTATGAATAGAATTAATATCCACTGGAACTGAACTGTATAATACCGTATCAGTATTAAATATTGGCTTTATATTTGTCACGATAACATACCAAAGGCACTATGTAACTTCGATGGTTTCGGTAATGTCAATTGTTTTCTTGTTTCTTACAGAAGAGAATTCAAGGTACTAAAAATCCCGTGTGTATTCAGACATTAATTAACTTCTCTCACTGCATTGCCTACAGGATTAACGCTGTTTACTGAGAAGCGAACAGTACAGTTGTCTTAAAAAATATCACAATGGGCATATGACACACTGCTCAATAACCAGTATGAAAATACGAGGGTAAGTCAGAAATTATCCGCACTTTCTCCATAACACATCTTTAGGTTTGTCGCACTGCCTCCTACGCATGCATTGTTAGAGTCGGTACTACTGTGGTCACGTGGTCGAAGTTTTACCTTGATCGCATCATTTTCCTTGATGCTGTGCCAGTGTAAACATGGCCGCTCTGCTAGCAGTGTGCACCAATGATTAACAAAGAATAGTGACCCGATTTCTCTGATTGGAAGGTGCGTCAGGGGCTGAAATTCATATGTGGGTTCATCACTATGAGCCAGAATCCAAAAGCCAGAGTATGGCGTGGAAACACCCGGGATCGCTAACGAAGATGAAATTCAAGACTCAACCTTTCGTGGGAAAGGTGATGCTAACCGATTTTGCGACTCAAAGAGGCCTATACTGGAAGACTACTTGGAAAAAGGGTGTACGATCAACAGTGCAGGATACAGTGATTTGCTGGCCAGCAATCTGAAGCCAGCAATTCGCACCAAACGCCGAGGCTTATTGTCGAAGAAAGCGTTGTTGTTGCATGACAATGAACGCTCACACAAGGACAGCCAGACCGTTGAAACCATTAACCATTTGTGTTTCGAGGTGCCGGAACAGCCTGCCTACNATGAAATTCAAGACTCAACCTTTCGTGGGAAAGGTGATGCTAACCGATTTTGCGACTCAAAGAGGCCTATACTGGAAGACTACTTGGAAAAAGGGTGTACGATCAACAGTGCAGGATACAGTGATTTGCTGGCCAGCAATCTGAAGCCAGCAATTCGCACCAAACGCCGAGGCTTATTGTCGAAGAAAGCGTTGTTGTTGCATGACAATGAACGCTCACACAAGGACAGCCAGACCGTTGAAACCATTAACCATTTGTGTTTCGAGGTGCCGGAACAGCCTGCCTACAGCCAAGATCTCGCCCTTTCCGACTATCATCTCTTTGGACCGCTCAAAGATGTTTTACGAGGTTTTGATTTTCTACGGACAAAGAAGTGGGGGAAGCGGTGCATAAATTGTTGCGAGACCAACCGAAAACCTTCTTCGTGGAGGGAATACGCAAGGTTTTGGACCACTGGACCAAGTGCATCGAAAAGGGAGGCTATGTAGAAAAATGAAGTACTTGTTCAACCCCTACTTTTGTATATACGGATTGGAAAAACAAGAGTGCGGATAATTTTTGACTTACCTACGTATTAAAGGGTACAGTTTTTGTTATTCAATTATGAAGTGTGTAAATTTTGAAGAGAAGAAAAGAGTTCTATGTTTTGTCATGTGATATCGTAAATTCTTCCAGAAATTCACAAACGCATCAATGAAACGCAATACCTCCATCTTCAAGGTAGAAATACAAGCCAAGCACGCAACAAGCTCTCTGAATGTAAGATTTGAGGCTTTCACGGCGGTGACTATTAAGAAAGCAGTCTTCTGGGATTTGGCACCGTGTATATGTGGTGTTAACCGACGTTTCGGAGGAACGTATCGCCTCCATCTTCAGGGTAGAAGAAAAAATATATAAGAAATCTGCAAGCGGAGAGACCGTGAGAACCGGTAAAAGCAGACTGCTTTCTTCAAGCTCTCTGAAGTTTATACTAACGCGTGCCTGCGCGGTATTTCCACTTTTCCTTCAGTTCAGAAAGATTGCTACTCCAATATCGGACTCAGGTTTCTCAAATAGGTGCAAACCTACACAGGGGTTCTTGGAAACTTAGGAACTTAACTTCTTCCGTCATTCTTGTCTACAGTCCGAAGCCTATATTTGGGCGTGAATAACACGGAGAAGTAATTTAAGGCAACAGAACGGGAACTTAAAACGAAATCAAAGTGCAACCGTACAAATACTCGTAACTGGTCAAGCATGAGCCAGTTTGGATGTATTGTGACATGTTGCGCAACGGAGGACCCCTACCTCCCCAGCGGCACCTGGCGGTAACGTAGCGCTCCCTCCTCCCTGCTGAAACGTGGTCTCACTTTATACCAACGTACTAAATCGCCTTAATATTACAGGTACATCAATGGCCCAAGGAGAAAATTTGGCGGCATATTATTTCCATATGGATGTCTCTTGTGTTATAATGCAAAGTAATGCGATATATGACATTTCGCTACAGAATATAAACGATAATAATGAAGTCATCTTCTTAAGTGTAGCAAATTATTCCCACGTCTCTTACTCTTTCTAGATACTGTAATTGTAATTTTCTGTTCGTCGCAGTTCGAATAAGGATAATCCAGTCGTCTTCACAGCAAGGAACGCGTCGAAAATTCCAGGTTACCTCAATGTGAGGAAACCAACAATAATATTTTTCCACGGATGGATGAGTTCTGCGGCTGCACCCTCCATTATGAATATTACAACCCTCTACTCATCACGTGTGAGTGCTGAAATGATTTATTTCTGTGATGTTATACAAAGAATGGATAATAAATAAAATAACATGGGTGAAGGTAAAGATAAATTTTTGCTTATTTAGCTAGGTACTGAGGCATGAAGACTTATGGGTAACGGAAGTTTAGATCCAGGTATTCTTCACTTCCACACTAAGTGAAGTGAGTATCCAGCTTCACGCTCTTGCTGCTTTACCAATAAAACGGAGACGTACACAATTCTACATTCACTTTTACGTTCCCAAGCGGAGTTCAGCCCATCCTCTCAAAATGTTGCAGTCCTGCAGACAGGTAAAAGAATTGTGTTAATAATATTTGGTACAATCATTCGGAGCGGCTGTAACCTAATATGACATATAAGACCCGAGGATGCAGCTGTGAACGATATTGACATTTCGGCCCTCTGGGATGTGACACGGCACAGTGTGGGCCACGGGTACAAGGTTACGGACGAGTTTCATGCCTTACCCTTAAGGTAGAAGAAAGCCATTAACTTCATAAGACACAGACCTGACTCTTAGGTGAGAGACTGCATTCCGTATACTGTTATCATCATTATTATCTGCAGCAGCAGCATGGAATGTATTGCATTAATAGAAAAGTGAGGAATTATGAAGGGAGAAATTTCATTCTAAATTAATTTTCGATCATTCCGTACACCATTCTAATTTATTAAAGTTAAAAACATATTTTCAAAAATTACAATAAAAATTAATAACCAATAAATCCAAAACAACATAGTATTCCGTATTAATTGTCAAATGTTAGTGAATGGACACTGGGTTACGAGTGATAACTGGATTTTATAACTCGTAACTCTTACAGCCTCACTCATTTATTTTAAACAGATTAGTACAACTACAGCACACGTAAAGTGTTCTGTTTATTCACGTGTCGTTATTAGGTAGCGGCTGATAACAAAGCAATTCATGACTCAGACCTCCGACTTACTGTCGCCACACTGGCTTGACCAGTTTGTCATCGTTACAGAAGCGGAATGGACAGAAGACACCGGTGAGTAAGCGCTCCCAGAGCTGTCAGACAGTAGAACATGGTCATGAGCGTCATGAGTTTCTTGGGATAAGGAACGAACAATCAATGTTCGCCCAAGAGCCTGCACCAGTTTATCAGACAGTAAAAGACGCCTCCTCCAAAGGCTCCTCCAGTGTTCTGCGCTATTTCATCTCACGGGCAAGTGTTTACCGTGTCGTTGTCTAGCAATATTCGCATACGAAAATACCGTATTTTCCATCGCTGCTTGTTTATTCCTTTCCATGTGTGTTTATCCCACTGTTGCCTAAGAATGGCCTCATATATTTGTTCCACTACTCTGGGTTTCAACGCTCAGGTCACAATATCCTTTAACGAATTTTTCAGTCTCTCACATTAGAGGCTTTCTAATACCTCGAGTGTTAGGGTCATTAAAGACAACGAAACGGAAAGGACAGGGAACGATGCGGTTATGACCTAATTATAAGCTTTATCCCAGAATTTTCTTGTGCGGACTAAGGAAATCCACAATTTCTCAGGCAGGAAAGTCGGTCTCCGAGCCGAGAATTGAACTCAGTGTTTTACAAGTATGAAACAGGATTGATAACTACTCGATGAAGGTTTTTGTTTGTAATGAGAACTGTGAAAGGAACAGCTGCCGTTTCGTTTTCTCTCGGTTTCTCCAGCCACATAAAATGTAAAGCGGCTACAGCGTGAAGCTAAACACTCACGTTCCACCTAGTGCCGAGGTTAAGAATGCGTGTGGAGTTGTACCTTTACTCCTCCATGTGGCCTCATTGTGTTAGATTTAATTAATAATAAGGGGGACAACATTATCTCTGCATATTCTGCTAGCTCCTTTATTTACACTCGCTACATTTGTTATTTCACAAATTGCTCATCATTTAACAGAAAGTAAAACATCAGTGTTAATTTTCGTTTGTGACGTACTTACAGGTCAATGCTAATGGCATTTTTGTGGACTATGGTGAGATTGCTAAGAACGTGAACTACCCACAAGTTGTATCGAACCTCAGAGTCGTAGCCACATATGTAACCAAGTAAGCAACATTTGTTCTTAATACAGCAATCTCTTCCCCACTAACTTTAAGACACTGTCACTTGATCTATACAACAGATGAATATTCTTTTCCCTTGAAAATTGGGACGTGATGCCTTGTAGTTTGGTAAATATTTACCGAAGATTCTTAGAATCGCCATGAGAACCCCCAATTTCTTCTCTCTCCTCATAATGATGCGTACTGTTTCAGGATGGTGCAAAATATAATCCAAGCTGGAGTGTCTCCTTCTCAGATCCATTTAATAGGACATAGCTTAGGAGCGCACTTAGCTGCTTATGTAGCTAAGGCTATTCCTGGAATTGGCAGACTAACAGGTAAACTGTAATAGTCACTTCATAATTTTGTATCAACTTGAGTAATATTAAGAGATGTCAAACTGAAAGAAAGAATTTTCTTTTCTGATATTGTTTTATTGTTTAAATACCTACACAATATACATTTTAATGTCGAAGTATTAAATATGCGAAATTCCTTCCTGCAATTAATTTCATTTATGAAACATTCATTCTTCATTCATCAGTAATCTGTCAAGACGACAGGTCCACAGTCTCTTCCAAAACAGTTCCTCCACTTAATGCGATCACGCGCCGGCCGCGCTTTACTCCCCAGGAAGATTCCTGGTACTCATTTCTGTTAGAGGCTGAGTCGACCCCAGGGCCATAGTGCGGCTGGAAGGATTAGGTAAACTGAAAAAAAAAATCATCTCATTGAGGCTCCAACCCGTGAACTTCCGGCGTGTAGCATAGTGCCTCAATCAACCACGCTACCGCGTGCCCCTCCCTTCAAGAGAGAATATAGGAAGAACCCGAAAAATCACTAAGCCCACCTGAAGTGCTCTGCCAAGTGGTATCCCATTAGACAATGAGTTACAAATAAGGCAATCAGTTGAGACAAATTACTTACCTGTAAATATGGAGCACTGGAATCTAATTAACGAAAAAGATGACATAACATATTCTGTTATTAATGTTGCAGTTAATGTAACTATAAATTCTAAGAGGAATAACTTCTGGATTCACAGGACTGGATCCAGCTGGTCCCTGGTTTACGGACAAGAACTGCGAGGTGCGTCTCTGTAAAGGAGATGCCCAGTTTACGGAAGCGATCCACACAAATGGAAACCCTGTGACGGGTCTTGGAACGTCCGACGAAGACGGTATGAATATGCCTTCTTGACGGAAAGGGGTGCAGAAGTGGCAAATTCAAACTGTCTGATAGGCAAACGGATAAATAAATTATTTTAAATACAAAGCGTCAATGTCAAACAAAAACTCCAAGTGACCTAAGAAACTAACATGCCGACATACAGCATTAGACGTACCAGCCGTTATTTTCTTTTTCCCCTTGGCACTACAGCCCCAGTGGGTCTAGGCCTACCTCCATGAACTTCTCCGTTCACTTCGGTTTTTCTATATGTTACACATTTGGTAGGACTCCTTGGGCGGGTGATCAGCTCGTCGCAAGGCTTCTACCTGTACACAAACACAGAAAAACGCACACAAACAAACTAAACATCCATGCCCTGAGTGGGATCCGAACCCACGATCCCGGCTTCCAAGCGAGCGAAGACAGTACATGCCTTAGACCGCTCGATTACCTTGACCGGCGCAGAGTCTCTATGGTCTGTAAGATTTGAGGCTTTCACGGCGGTGACTAGAGACAAAGCAGTCTTCTGGGATTTGGCGCCGTGTATATGTGGTGTTAACCGACGTTTCGGAGGAACGTATCGCCTGCTCAGTCTGCTTTTACCGGTTCTCAGGTCTCTTCGCTTGCAGATTTCTTATATTTTTTCTTCTACCCTGAAGATGGAGGCGATACGTTCTTCCGAAACGTCGGTTAACACCGCATATACACGGCGCCAAATCCCAGAAGACTGCTTTCTCTCTATGGTCTGCTGTAAAATAACAAACTTCGGCATACTACACTGAGCCAGAAACTGTTTCATATGTAACATCTGAGCCGCTGCAAGACTGAATGTTGCCCCCAGGTAAACTGTGTGTCCCATCTGCCACTGAGCTATAGAAAGATTAATACTCTCCACGCCTCCATATAATTAGGAGCACGCAATTTTCAGACAATGTGATGAAAACAGTCATTACTGTTGTAATTATCAAAACAGATTTAGCGAGGTTGTTGAATAACACGTATGTTCAGTGTGCTGCCAGTTAAGGGTGACAATATGAGAAAATAAATGTTGAAATAATTTTTTGAAACGAAAGGTAACGGCGTCGCCCCTGTGAATCGTAATAAAGAATCAGTATAAAAAGGTAACGGAAGGAAAGACAGTGTACGCCGTAAGAGGGAAGGTAGAGAGGCAAGACGTCGCAAACCTCATAGTGTACACAGCAAATGAGTTGGCTCCCATTGCATTATCAAAGGTCACTAAACAAGTACTGAATAACTTCCGTTTCATATTTTGTTTCTTCAGCTGATGTCGATTTTTGGGTAAACGGAGGTTGGGAACAACCGGGCTGCGGTCTTGAAGTGGTTCCCCGGCAACTTCTGGATCTCCATCATGACAACACTAGTGATGGTAAAAACCGTATTATTAAACTTTTTTTATTGCTAGTGGGGTGGGACTAATTCCCTTGTACTGCTGCCATTTCTGGCCTATTGTAGCCTGCCCCATGTGATTATGATGATGGAGAATTTGGTGGAATGAAGATTGGCAGGGGAAACCGAAGTACTCGGAGAAAACCTGCCCCAGCGCCACTTTCTCCACCACAAATCCCACTTGACCAGACCCGGGATCGAACCCGGGCCGCCGCGGTGGGAAGCCAGCCTCTAATCGCTTGAGCTATGGCGCGGCCTATTATTAAAATTAATCAAATAATTATGAAATACCTTCTAAACAATCTAAACATGTTTTCATAATAACAATTTCTGGAAAGCATTCTTTACTCTAATAAATATTAACTTGGGCAATGAAATATTTCCATGTCTGGAGTTTCAGTGCATTAATAATTACATTTCACTAGACCTCCATACGCAATAGACGTAGAATTACTTATATATATTTTATGTTTAGCGAGGCTGTCAATATTTCAGACTGTGTAATATCGAATAAAAGAATTATTCAAGAATACATTGCAGAGAATATTGGAAGGCGGCATCGTCGTCCTATTTGTGGGAACAACCCTGAATTTACATCGAATGACTGAAGAAAATCTCGAAAAATTCGACCATAATATCATATCTATGGACCTGTAATTAGACACGGTATCTCCCACGTAAGATTAACAGGGCTAACCAATTGACTGTGGTGTCTGTAGTTAGAAATGTGACATCATAAATACAGCAACATATTACGTATATAAAAATCACTGCGCTTTACGTCTACGCAGACTTCTTGTTCGATACCTGGAGTCTGATTCTTGAGAAGTGGAAGATTTTGGCTTCTTAACTGTTTAGGCGATATAATAATGTAATATATAGTCGAAACATTGGCCAGTGACATTAGTCGAGAGATCTAAGGCATGCACTGTCTTCGCTCTTTCGGAAGTCTGGATCGTGGGTTCGAATACCACGGAAGGTATAGATGTTTGGCGTGTGTATGCGTTTATTCTGTGTTTGTGTTGTCCTGTATTTAGGTAGAGGTCTTACGACGAGCTGATCACCCGTCCAAAAAGTCCTACCGTCTGTAAAATGATCATGAAATTGAAAATCAGATGTCAGGGCCCAAGGGGGATGTAGAGCCAGTGAAAAAAAAAAGTCGAAATATTAAATTTACGAAATGTGACAGACGAACTTAGAAGGCCTTAAGAGTGTTACCTAAAATGTTCGTCACACTATTTATTCTCCGTTATTTTTACAGCGATACTCGCCTGCTCCCATTCTCGATCACTGCTTTACTACGCCGAAGCATTAGCAAGTAGCTGCAAGTTCTGGGGTGTCAAGGCAGGCTTAGTCAACAAGCTGACAAGGTACGTTACGTAACAACATGCTCGAGAAGGAGAATCGACAGTTCCGGATGAGAACTGTTCGTTTCTTTTATTGCACACTGCCCTAGAAATTATTACCTAGATCGTGTTTATATAGCAAACATCATGTGCTTTCGTAGCGTACCGCCCACTAACCTGTGAATAATTATTCCCGGGACAGCAAGCGATATTGAATGCAAAGATATCCCTAGAATTTATTAAGCGTCACACCATGAAGGAGTAAGAGAGTGTAGAGGTAAAACTCCACACATTCTCTCTAACATTGAGGCTTTCACCAAGGTGACTATGAAGAGTCTGTTTTCTCGGAAAAAAAATGCCGTGTAGCCCGCTGAAGGTAAGCCGATATTTCGAAGAGAAATATGGCCTCTATCTTCAGGGTCGACGAATAATACAAGCCAGGTATAAGCATGAAGGGGTTAGCAAGCATCGCCCCTGAATATGGAGGCTATTTGTTCTACGACCCAACGGACTATACGCCATATTATCCTAGAACTCTTGACATATTCCTAATCTTGGAGCTACACGCTAAAATTCAGCTTCATGATTCATCTTGCTTTACTCACAGGGCTAGATTTTCAATATTAATATGACACGGGGCTGTGTGGGGGAAAATCCGACCTGAACATGGTGCATGAAAGTAGTAAGAAGAGGATTGCAATGAGAATTAAAATAACTTGTAAAAAAACTGTATAAACGATTTCAAATATTTGTCCTCTCAGAGTAGATGTCTTCCTGCCAGGAATCGGGGAGTGTTCGTCAATCCCTTAGTCAGTCAGTATTTTGACTGTGCTATCTCGTCTGGCAATTCAAAATTAACTGGTTATCAGAAGTCTTGTGAGAATGGTTGATTCGTTGCATAAATATTAAATTGGATATCGCCCAGGCAGCCGCCGTAGCGTTCGTAAAAAAAAAATAAATCATTTTAATTTCATAATACTTATCATAATAGTTATCTATTTCATAATATCCTGACATATGGGCAATTTCTATAACAATAGAGGAATATCTGTAAACATTCCCACGGCAACGAATACAGGCATCAACAGAAGAACTGCTATTTCTCCGCGACGGTCGGTAAACACCCCCTCTAAGAACTTGACAACAACGTAAGGGAAACTGTGTTTTCTATGTGGTCCGTGCCTAGAAAACACACGGAACAATACGATGTCTATAGCCAGGGAACGAACCTCTCAACACGCAACCTTAGCAAAAGAAGACAGCGTTTTCCATGGGGTCTGTGCAGAGGAGTTTTCTTGAAGACAATCAGCGCTACCAGTCAGTCGGTCGGAGACAGCAACGGGATTCGTAGTAGTAGTAGAAGAAGAATTAGAAGTTGGCTTGTGAAAACTTTATGTGTGCTGTAGTGTAGTGATAACTGGAGTGTGACAGTTATAGTTCTGGTGTTAAAATTCGCTGCCAGGAAACGGATAACGAAAACTTTGCAGAGAAATAGCCATTGTTTAGATCTGTTAACTAGCAACGATTATTGTAAACAGATATAGAAGATTTTGTGTGCTATAATTACAGTAATCTTGAAAGTGTTATAATTAATTGTAGTTATGACCTATAAGTGTTCAATAAATCCAATTACCAATCCGAAACCCGTCTTTAATCACTGATACGAGTGACGATATATTCCCAGTACATACCTCCGCCGTTGCTTGCGGGATCGACTGCTTGTCTTCGTAGCATTATCCAGGAGTAACTGTCAATGAAAATCATTTTCCTTCTTAGTGATTTCTCCCGATTTTCACACTACAAGAAAAACCGAAATAATTTTAAAGAATAATAACTTAAAGCGTGGTGGGCCGTCTAATCAGAGGACTAGGCGAGAGACGACTATTTGAGAAGTGGCTTCCGGAAATGAAATACGCGTGGAAATATGAGTGTCATAAACGGGGTTCTTATCTACGAATGCAAAGTTCATTTGGCCTTGAACCCTACATACCTACATCCTCGCGGACAATTGTATCGACACTGTTCAGATTAATATGATACTCATCTTAAACAGTTGTAATGAGCTGATAGATTTGAGTACGAAACTGAGATTTAAGTTTCATTTATCGGTATATTTGCCGCCATTTACATACTCATAAGCAGAAGAGCTAAAGGCCACAATGCTGACACGTGCTAAAGCAATGATTTCAAACTGTTAAACAACTTCTCCTTCCACAGCCGACTGACTCTGGGATATGCGTCTAAGGTCGTCGTAAATCCAGATACCTGTACCCTACAGAACTGCGTGCCAATCGGCTTAGACACCATAAATGCTACTGGCCGAGGGAATTTCGTCGTGCCAACAAATTCCCAACCGCCATTCTGTGGTAAGTTGATTCAGATGTACAGAAAAAGTAAGAAACTGTATGACGGAAGGACCGTGCCATAGCTCAGGCGGTTAGTCGCCGGCTTCTTACCTCAGGGACCCGGGTTCGAACCCAGGTGAAGTAATGTGGGATTTGTGGTGGATACAGTGGAACGGGAGCAGGTTTTCTCCGAGTACTTCGGTTTCCGCTGCCAACTCTCTTTCCACCAACTGCTCCACATCCATCATCAACCGGGGCTGGTAAAATAGGCCAAACCGTGGCCGACGTACTCAGTCTCACCCCACCCCAAGAAAGTAAAAAAAAGTAAGAGAGAGAGAGAGAAACTATGCGACGGAACGAGTAACGGCACTGAATTCGTGCTTATCCTTCCCATAGTAACAAGATCTGTATTATTATGCTACAAACAGACTTACTATTACATAAAACATACATGTATATATATTTATGATATTTCTCTCCACAGTGGTATCATTTCAAGGATATATTTTGTGTTAAATACGCTCACGGTTATAATCCTTGCTAGTTACTAAGAAAGTTTTAAAATGAAATTCTGACAAATAAAAAAAATAAATACGGCAGACAAACACTTTATTCTCTTTGGAAAGGCACAAAATGGAACAGAGATATCTCAGTCAGTACTGCGAAAAAATCAAGGGCTCGACGACGGGGCAATCGAGATGCGATTCCGGGGAAGAACAAGAGATTTCCTTCTCTCCACAGACTGCACATAGGCTCTTGAGGGCATCCAGCCCCGTACGCAATGAGTACCGGCGTTCTTTCCCTGCGAGCAAAGAGGCTGGAGCGTGATTTCAGTTCATCTCAGCTACTGCGGATGTTGATCTATATCCCGACTCGTCCCGTAGGTCCTAAAGGCAAGGTCAGGGTAGCTGGCCTCTGAAGTCATGACCTCCTGAATACATAGTAAGATTACTTGGCATTGCACCGCAGCTTTTGGTAAATTAATGTCCTTCGCGAAGAGTTTCTACTTAAGCCCTTGTTACAGAACCTAAGTTACTGGAAGGCCACAAAAGGTTCGCTTCAGCTGTAGATAGATGGCGCGGGCGTGCTAAAAGAATTTATTTTGTAAGGTTCAGTTCTTACAAGTGAGTTCTCATGCGTAGCCTGGGGACGTTATTATTATTATTATTATTATTATTATTATT
>NW_019721768.1:121469-145203 GCF_002891405.2 Cryptotermes secundus | reverse complement strand
CAGTATGTAACTGCTTCTATCATACACTGTGCTGAGTCTATAATTGGCCTTACGGATGTTGGCTCAGCACATAAATAATAAAGAATTGAATTGAATTGAATTGAATTATTATTGGAGGGGGTGGGTTTCTCCATGCACCGCGACTAATAGTCTATTGTACGTCCCCCTTTGATATTCTACCAGTCGCCATACCCTTCCGGTACTGGTTCTGGCTATCAGCCCCGTTCAGCCAGCGAGGCCGGCAGTGGTACCCGATACTTCCCCATCTACCGGAGGCATTGGAAAATACTTGGGCGGGAAACTTTGCCTAATTTTGCTCAGAGGTCTCCTAGAGACATGAGGAGCTTTTACGTGCCATAAATCTACGGAACCCACGGCTTAAAGTCTTTCCCGGAGGTTTTGTTCCCTGAATTTTTCCGCCCTTAAAAATTCCACGACCTCCGCCGGGTTTGAACCCGCGTACCTTGAGTCATGAGGTGGGAACGTTACCCCTAGACTACGGAGGCCGTTAATTAAATATATTCGTAGCATAGTGAGTGAACATATAAACACCAAGGTACAAGTATTCCCACGACCTTCGGAACAAAAACTGTACATGTATTTCTTGGTCTATTAAACCTAATCAATCTCCTGTTCCATGGAAATTATCCCAACCGTCATGTGATAAAATGTAAAATGGTAAAGCTATCACTGTAATAGACCGTGAAGGCCCATGGGGTTGGGAGACGCCGAGGATCTCCACTCCTTCGAGATAATAGGCTCACATATGACGGTCAGATTGTCAACCATACGCACCGGCTACCCTTTACTCCCAGGAAGACACTTGGTACTCATTTCTGTTGAGGGCTGAGTTGACCCCAGGGTCATATTTCCTACTGGAAGGATTAGGTCAACTGAAAAATCTATTGAAGTCATAGGTAATAGAACCTGCGACCTTCCGCCTTAGAGTCTAGTGCTTCAATTAGCTACGCTACCCAGTGTCCCTGTAATGTGATAACAAGGTAAATTTACCGTCTTAATATTTTTAGGATATTATTAAATATTCGAGTACTTAAATAGGTTGTATAAGTACGTTTTATTGTATAATTCTCATACAACTCCATCATGGGTTTTCAAATACGGATATCTATAATGTAGCTGTGTACGTGTTCACAGAGTCGAAGTGACAAAGAGACTGGGCGCCTTCAGTAAGAAGAATTTCCAACAATGTAAGAATTTGGATATGCAGCTGTAAGTGAGATATCTGAAGAGAGGAATATGGAAGGTGCAGGTTGTGCAGTCACACTTTTGCAACAAATATTATGAGTTTTGAAAAAACATGCAAAGCACGTAATCCAGTTCAATTCTTTGTATGGCAGAATTTATGAGTATGTCACAGTTTCGTTTAAGATAAGCACATTTCTTCACATTTGCTCTGCACTTCAGTGACAAATCAGAAACAATAAATAATATTATAAACTAACAATACAGACAATCTTCTGCAGCTTTATACTGTCATATAACCTGGTAACGCGACAAATAATTAATTGAACCAGGATAAGATGATTCGATTTATTGGATATTCACCAGGCGGAACTACAATTAGTTGTAACACAATCTTACCGTAACTATAACACTTCGCATCTACGAAAAATGATGACACCACATAAACTAAAGACCTCACTTCTGACTTCTTCTTCTTCTTCTGTTGCCTTCTGTGTTCTGTCCTGTTCTATGTTCTGTCACATTCTGCCTTCTGTTGGTCAGTTCTCTCCCTAAGGTAGGTTCTTGTCGAACCGAATAGAGATCACCTCCTTCAACAGTCGAGTTATCGCGTTCTTCACTGTTACTGTGCTCTGGAGGTTCATTGTCTAATATATCGGCTTTTAATCAGTTACAATTACACTGCACCTATCAAAACCCTAGTACCCGAATCTCTACAGCTGATTTTGTTACGTAGGAAATGTGTTTACCGAGCCGTTGCCTAGTTATACATATTACAATATGCTCTGAAGGACATCTCTCTCCGACCAGAGTCTCAGGAAGTGAAAGATGTGAGAAGACAGATCTGGAATGTTAATTAAATTTTGACAGTTCTTGGATATATGCAAGGAAAACCAAACATACATACAGCGATTTCTCGGCTTACCCTGCAGAAATTTTCCTGAACAACATGGGGTAAATTAGAAACGTATAAATCAAGAACTACTTCATATAAAAAAGGGAAATGAGGGGTTGCGTACACAAGCCAAGTCAATTTAGAGAAAGAATTAATTTTCTTATTTGGTTTCTTATTATAAATATTCTTTTATTTCAGATTTTATGGTTTTGCTAAATGAAAACTAATAATTTAAACTATTAAGAATTTATATATATATATATATATATATATATTATAGTCGAACTAACATTTTGCTACATAGTCTGGTTCCTCAACTTCATCTTCCACTTACCTCAACGCCACACTGCCGTCCTCCATGCTACCATGTTGTGCATTAAAAGCAACGTACATTAGGAATCTGTTTTTTTCTTGAATTGCGTTAAACCCAAACCGCCTGAATCAAGTAAAGATACATCATAAAAAAATCACGCTTCTTGTCACTGCATGATATATCATACAGAGAGCAATGGTACAGAATAACGTATTTAATTAGGACAAGCATATTGTCAAATTCTATTTTGTTGGCAATTTATCTTGTGTGAGGCCAGACTTGTTTAGATTTTTCATGAAGTTCAATTAGAGGCACTATATGTATTTGTCTCACAAGAAAAAAATACTTAAAATATTCGTTTCGGGACTTACGACAGAAATACCTATGCAATCCACACAAAATAGATATTAAACCTCATTTCTTAATTAAAATTATATTTTAGTCTTTCAGTTTAGATTTTTCTCCGTTACTTATTCTACTGAAGCTTACGAGAATACCACCGTTTTTATTTAAATCTTCAAAAATTCTATTGCTCTGACTGAATTATTACTATTTCGACATACAAAGGATGATTAGTTTTGTAGCTGAGATGTCGGCCATTGTGGCTGTGGTTTCTGTGAATGTCGTGGTCAGTGTCTTCCCTTTCCTGATGAGCAGTACCTCCAGATAGGAATCACATTTTCTGACTCTATTTCCATGGTAAACTGGATGGAAGAACTTAGTCTACTGAGGTTGCTGAAGAAATGTCTTAAACTTCCTGGACCATGCAGCCAGAGCACTAATGTATCACCAATATGCCTGAGCCATAGCGGAGGTTTGTGTTGGTCCGAGACATGAGCCAGTTTCTCAAATTCAAACGATGGTGATACAAAGCTTCCCACAGTCATGCCATTTTCGGCTGGTAGAACTTACTGCCCACCTTAAAGTCGGTGTTTCAAAAACAAATTTTCAGCATTTTCACGATGAATCCGACTGGAAAGGGAGACCGCTCCACCAATGTGTTATGGCTGTAGAGCTTATATCTGATGACTTGCAAGGTTTCGTCAACGGGTGTGCGAGTAAAAGGACCAACAGCATCAAAGCCAACGAGGGTATCTAGAATTCTCAGATTTACAGATTTCAACAAACGTGTAAAATGGCCAGAATTCTTTAAGAACAATATGAATTTAGGCAAGAGAACTCAATATGTTATGAAAAAACTAGCCAGGACATAGCCTACACCTTTATATATATAAAGATATATTTATATTTTATTATATTAAATCTGGCTATACTTGACAGAATTCTTCTTCTGTCAAATGTAGACAGATTTAGCCTGTGGTTCTGTATGGGTGTGAAACTTGGTCTCTGGCACTAAGGGAGGAACATAAACTGAGGGTATTTGAGAACAGTGTGTTGAGGAGAATATTTGGACCGAAGAGAGATGAAGTGACAGGAGGTCGGAGAAAACTGCATAATGAGGAGCTTCATAACGTATACTCTTCTCCAAGTATAATTAGAATGATCAATTCAGGAGGATGAAGTGAGTAGGGCATGTAGCACGAATGGGGGAGAAGAGGATTGAATTTAGGATATTAGTGGGAAAGCCAGAAGGAAGGATACAACTAGGAAGACAAAGACGTGGTTGGGTGGATAATATTGAAATCGATCTTAGAGAGATAGGATGGGGTGGTATGGACTGAATTAATCTCGCTCAGGATAGAGAGCAGTGAAGGGCTCTTGTGAACACGGTAATGAACCTTCGGGTTCCATAAAATGCTGGGAAGTTCTTGAGTAGCTGCAGATTTCGCTTCTCTTCAAGAAGGGCTCAGCTCCGTAAGTAAGTAAGTAAGTAACACTTGACAGACTTACCATTCCATTGAGTTATATTAATTGGTGAAGTAGGTGGAGTACACAGAGCTCAAGGGTCTATCCTATTTGCTGTTACACGAAACTAGATAAATATGTGCGTACATTATACACACTTGTTCATACAGTGTCAAACGAAAGATACTGACGTCACAGCATCAACAGGGGTGGAAAGAACCCTTTATATGCTTGGAAATAGAGTAATTTGAGCTGGCGTAGGCTTGACTCCCTCAAAATTTAAACCTCTGATAATTCGTACGCATGGTTACCGTTTGTCCAATTGCATGCGCATTTGGATTCTCATGGATTACGTTTACTTCTGCCTTTTTCCTGCATAATTTAGTTATGTAATCATAGAAGCAGAGAATTTTTGAAAACCACCTACAATTCTATGACCGGTGTGCTCCTGTAAAAATTTCCAATACATCGGTGAACTCTGTCCTACAGGCGCTGCAATTCCAAGAGATGAGATCCCAGCGGGGCCAGGCTAAAGCAGTAACCGACCTGATAAGGGCTCTGTGAAGCGTAAAGTTTAATATATGTACTTAAACGTTCACTTCTGAATATGGAATAGGTCCTTACGTAAGTGCGCAAAGACTTGGCGACAGTCCTTTCGATACGGAGTTTCCATATCATCGTCCTATCGAAGTTGACAAGTGACGGTATATGTGCCACGTCCTTCACTATTCTTCCTTCGTGTTACTTTTCTGGCCACTACATGTTTCGGCCTAACTGGCCATCTTCAGGTGTACAAGCGGTTACGGTTGAGAATCCTGCTGCTCACTGTAAAGCGCTTTTCTTTTCTTTTTTTATTTTAATTCCCTCTGATTATTTTGGTTATGTGGGTTACCATCAGTTTTATTTGAATGTCCTTGGGTTGCACGTGGTTGCTTCTCTGTAATGTGTAATGCTCTATGTTAGAACATTTTAAAGGTATACATGTATGTTCGTGTATTCAATTATTATATGTATGATACGATTTTATTTGGTTTGTTGGTTGTGGTTGCCTTGAATGTTCTTACTGGGGCTGGAGTTCTCTTGTGTGTTGGTCGGCCATCATATTCGAATGTTGTGGGTGTTTTTGTGGAAACCATGTGCAACCCTCATAACCAAAATAACCAGAAGCAACTAAAACAAGGTAAAAAATCCCGCGTTATAGTGACCAGCAGAATCCTTAACCACAACAACTTGTACACCTGAAGATGGCCAGTTAGGCCGAAACATATAATTTTCAATACGGGAATACGAAGAAGAATAGTGAACGACGTTGCGCATAGGCGGCACAAAAGCTCCAAAGTCAGATATATACAGTACAAGAGGATGCTGAAATATATTAATATTTTTCCATTCATCAATGGCCCCATAGCTCTTTGTTAGCCTCGCTTCTTCTTCAGTTTCGCAATTTTTTTTTACACAGACGGTAGGACGGCTTCGACGAGTGAATAGCCCGTCGCAAGGCCGCTACCTACACACAGAACATCACAAACACAGATTAAAGGCACACGCAGACATCCATACCTTGGGTGGGGTTCGAACCTACGATTCCAGATTTCGAGTTAGAGAAGAGATTTCATGCCTCAGACCGCGCAGCCACTGTGAACGACATAACCTTAAAATATGTTATATTATTTACACAGGAAATAACTCGTCCATTCAGTAGTAATCCGTCCTCAGACTGAGCAGTTTTCCCTTCATTATTCTTTTTGTTCCAGCGCTCGTATCACGACTTCACTGAAGTGAGGCCGCGCTGCAGTTTACAGAGAACATGACGTTCGTGTTTCTTTGTCACGTACGTAACGGTGTTTTCCACAAACAGGGCAGAAATAGTTCCAGGTGTCGCGGGTGTCGTTTATATCGTACATAGACTGTACAGTGCTGGACTAAGTAGTAACCTGAGGCACCCCTATCTATATTTCTTAAAATTTGCATTCTATCGAGATTTAAATTTCCTGTTGGTGAGAAAAGAAGCAATTAGCTTGATGTGACTTGTAGAACCTTCTAATTCTGAGAGATTTTATAGCAGTACAGAGTGCCACGTTGAATCAAAATTTTCGTTAAAGGCAAAAATTTCGCGGCCTTCGTCATATTATTATTTAAATGTGAGTGACGTTATCATTGAACGGTACTGCTGTAATATCGTAGGAAACAGCGCGTCCTCTATTTTTCCCTGACTATCTGTTGCTGAAACCTGTTTAGCGTGCCTTTGCCCACCAAGGGCAGCATATTTCTTATCCTCTATTTCGGCTTTCAGTCAATATTTCACAGTATTATGAAAACCTTTTCATGCTTTTTTCGTATGTTGGAGATGCATATTTCGAATTAAGGATGGGACGTCACGTATTCCAATTCCACTAGACGAATGACGCAATAATACATCGAAATGGGTTTCGACGCCTGTTCGTCTTCTAGTTTTCCCCTAGTCGCCTTTTGCCATATAATTATGCGGTCACTTTTCTTGAAGCTACGTGTCCTTGCAGCTGATTCACAGCAGCCAACTAATTTAAAAATACCGACTTATTTGCACTTATTTATATTTACTACGACACGACACTAGTACGGGTCAGAAATTCATTGTAATACGTATTAACGAAACAACGAAGACATACTTTGCATATTCTCTCTACCCATGCAAAATTTAAGTCTCTTTGCACAAGATTTATGAAGCGGCTTAACAAATAAGAAAGAGTATCTGTCTGAGAAACAG
This sequence comes from Cryptotermes secundus, assembly GCF_002891405.2. NCBI lineage: Eukaryota > Metazoa > Arthropoda > Insecta > Blattodea > Kalotermitidae > Cryptotermes > Cryptotermes secundus. The sequence continues at coordinate 138,240 of NW_019721768.1, read as the reverse complement.
ACTAATACTAATATTATTTTACGTCTTATATGCAAAACAATGCCTCATAGTGATGCAAACTCCGTGGCTTGAGTCCACAAGCGAACTATACCGACCGAGCGACCGTCGCTTGTCGGCAAAATTAATGCCAACTTTAGCGGATAGAGGGTGTCACGTGATCAGCGCAACGGATCTTCACGGCCTTTAATCTCGGTTTTCTAGACCAGAGCCGATATTTCCTTCAAATAGCTCCTCAATTACTTTCACGAGGTAGAGTGGACCCCGTTCTAGACCCACTACTTCTCAGAAAATCTTCTAGCGCCGGGAATCGAAGCCGGGACTTCTGGATCTTTAGCCAGGAACTCTGACCACTAGACCACAGAGAGCTTGTAATATTTTCTTATTTATTTTCTGTGATGATTTTGTAAATGGGCACTGAAGTTGTTGATTTAGCAAGTTAAAATTCAGAATTCAGTTGTCGCCGTTGCCTGGAATTGTATTACTCAAACTGGTGACAAACTGGAACACACCGAAGATAAGCTAGCAGACTTTTTCTATTATCTTCTCTTCCTTCATGTTCGTTACAGTTGAGATAATGCCTTAGAGACTTCAACATTTCAACATATTACACACGAGTTTGTATCACATTGTTCCAAGTTTCGTTTTCAAGTTTACCTTGATTTCGTACTTTCTCCTTCTCTTTTGGTATCTGCTGGTCATTGGTATCTTTCTCGGTATGACAAAGAATTTTGCATGTCCAGTATCTTGCTTTGAAGTAACATTCCTCCATTTGCTAAATATACTTCAGCTGCTACTGTTGTTTGTAGGGACATGTCATATTTGGAACCGAAACCGTCTCTCTTGATCATATTTTATACTGGAACTTTCTTTATGATTGAAATAATAATTGCAATATATATATTCTCACTGCATAACGGTTACTATTACTACCCTTACTGAATTTCTCGTACTGACCAAAACATGTTATTTTTTTTGTGTATGTATGTATGCATGAGACTTTTGTTCCCTTATTTTGCTCATACTTGCTTTATAGTTGAGTGAAAGCACATAAATAAAGAATTTAACTGGATTATTATCATTATTGTTGCTGTTGTTGTTATTATAATTATTATTAGTAGTATTAAGGTACTCTTTGGAGACCTTAAGAATTTTTTGTAATTCTCTCACGTATCAAACTTTTAAAATTTGTAAATTAGATAAAATATTGTCAGTTAACACAGATCTACTATAGGCTGAATAACCGAGAAACTGAGGTTCAATTTCTCTCAAGAGAAAGAGATTTTCTCTCTCTCTGACCTCTTTCAGACAGGCTGTGGGGACTGCCCGCCTCCCCAGAATGTCTAGGACATGAATATGACAGTCTAAAGAGCTGTAAATGACGATGTTCCCTGAGGCCTATAACTTAGTGTAATGACTATTATTTATAGTCGTAACAAGGAAGTGGGGATGGGGGTTTGTGAGTTATACCCATCAGCGTACCAGAAACCCAATGTTGCTATGCTTTTATTCTAAAGTCCTAATTATTTTCATATGATATATTTTACCTTGGAAACTTGAGCCAAGTGTTTGTACAGTATCAGTGGAAGGTAGAAGAGAAACTGTCAGCATCGCTCTAGAAATATCCGCCTCACGCGTGTTCCTTATCGTGAAGTAATATGGACCGAAGAAAATTATGGAAGAAGATGGTAGTCTGAGGACTTCTAGGAACGTAGGCACAGAAGTAAAACCCGAATCCAATAACACAATGGTTGAACAGGTGCAGAAATTCATTTCTTTGAAAGCGAAATAATCAAAAGGGACAACTGAGGATGAGATATTTCTTTTATTGCTAGTGGGGTGGGACCAAGTCCCTTGTACTGCAGCCACTTTTGGCCTGTTGTACCGGCCACAGATGATACGTGAGGGTGATTGTGGAGCAATTGGTGGAATGAAGATTGGCAGGGGAAACCGAAGTACTTGGAGAAAACCTGCCTCAGCGCCACTTTGTCCACCACAAATCCCACTTTACCAGACCCTGGATCGAACCCGGGCCGCCGCGGTGGGAAGCCAACGATTAACCGCTTGAGCTATGGCGCAGTGTCGAGGATGAGATATGCAGAAGAATATAAAATGATCCTAACTTTATCAAATTAAAAATGGAATATTACGGAACAGGGATGTCCAAAAACAATCAGAGGTAGAAATCTATAGCGCATATTTCGAACCGATACTATTATCTGGAGTGTCCGAGAAAAAGTGCATACAATTTGAACACTTCTGTTCAGAAAATAAACAGAGCTAGGGGCGTAGGGTTTCAGTCACATTAAAGGACTATTCAACAAGATTTTTACCCACATTTTTCCTTTTCACTGCACTTCGATTTAAGCTTCTTTTGTTGTTTTTCGTGCACTCTTTATTATTTTATTTACAAAAATATTTCCAATGTGTGCACTCATTCTCGGACATCATGTATAACACTTACAGACAAAAAGCAAAGTTAAATCCTAGGAAAGAACATGCAGATATATTTCTCAGGACTGAGACAGATATAAGAAGGAACAGAATTAGAAGTAAAAGTTTAAGTGTAAAGACTGGGACTCGAAATTTCTTAACAAGGTAAGTGGAGAAAGCATGGAAAAAAAGGATAGAAAAATATACTGAGAAAGGAATAAAAATTAAAAATTAAAAGAAAGAGACCTGGGGTGGGTCAAGAATAAGACGATTTAGCGAGATACAAAAAGAAATCAACGAATAAAGAAATGGCTTGACAAGAGTACGTGAGAGAGACTTGGAAAGAGAGGCAACTGAGCCTTTTTGTCCGTCGATCCAGAAGCAGAAGAAGAAAAAGTTTTTTTTTTTCTAGAACAAACCATGCAATTCGTCTCCATTACAGTAAGCAACAGTGATGGTGTCCTTAGTAGAATAATGACTAAATTAGTGAAGTCAGGTGGGTCGCTTGTCGCTTAAAATGAATGATAGAGATTTGAATCCAACCCCTCAGGACGGATGGCCCAATGTAAAGCAACGCGTGAGTGCAACATATGAGTGAGATGAGTGAGAGGAACACACACAAAAAGCTGGTCGAGGAAAGCGTATATCGTAATTACCAGATGCTTTGAGATTGAAATTTGGGCAACTAGAAGCAATTATCAGGACCATTTGGAATTGTAGTAGCATAATGCATTGAAATGTACCAACCAATATAAAAATGCAGATAGAGGTAGACCAATCAATTTGTCCAATCCTGACTCACGTGACAGACCGCCTCTGTGGTCTAGTGGTCAGAGTTCCTGGCTAAATATCCAGAGGTACCGGCTTCAATTCCCGGTGCTAGCAGATTTTCTGGTAAGTAGTGGGTCTGGAACGGGGTCCACTCAGCCTCGTAAGGATAATTGAGGAGCTATCAAACACCGGGATCGTGGGTTCGAATCACACTTGAGGCGTTTATTATATGTTTGTGTTGTTCTGCTTGTAGTTAGCCGCCTTGCGACGGTCTGTTCCTCCGTCCAAAGAGTCTTTACTGCATGTGCATAGGATTAAGAAACTGAAATCGGTCAAGGTCTAAACAGCTGCAGAGCTGGGGGGGGGCAATAAAAAATAAAAAAATATTTTAGGTTATGAGTTACGCGTGTCAAAATAATCGGAGAAAAGGACACGGTCTATATCTCACCTGAGTTAGTTGTGAATTGTAATTTATTCTTACATATCAGTAGTTAAGCCTGTTTCAAGTTCTTCCGCCTGAACTTCCTATTATCTGTTTAGACATTCATGAATAGAAAGATAAAAAACATATATAGGAAGGAAGTAAATTGCAATATGTAATACACGTACTTTGCAGAACTCCCCAACAACACCGCAAACACAAGTTTTCTCATTAGAGACCACATTCTCGGGAACACTATGTGTTATACTCTCCTGTTTTTCACACTACTGTTGCTTGTCTCTTCATCATTCTGTGGTGAGTACATAGGCAAACGGAAACACACCTAAATACAGTCTCATGCACAGGGAGGAGTGTTCCTTCCTTCCTGTTCAAGAGATGGTATAATTTTTATTATGGGTTCTTTGTCTGAATAGCTGACTCAGAAAGTGGATCTGTCACTTTGAGGGAATAAGAGAAACGCGGGTTGTCTGAGGGAAAAAAATATTCTTTTCGAATGGAATAACCAAAACATTTTCATATACTACTCTTATCTTTATTTCATTATGAATTTCATTGAAATATTTTAATATCGTTGCTAGATATTTTGAAATATTATCATAGTATATAATAATAAACATTTTCAGAATTAATTCTTATCTTTTTTCACAATGAATTTTATTGATGTATTTTAATGTATTTGTTCCAATATACTTCAAAATTGACATATGCTCAGATTTGTGTACATAATTATATCAAAAATTAAATCGTAGTACAGTTTGTTACGTATCCCGCAATAATATTTGTGTTTACTGTTGCTGCCCACAGATTTGTAAACGTTCTGAAATGGTTAATTGAATTCATAGGAATAGTCACATAACCAAGTTTTGCTGATTCTGATTTACGAATGTATATGAACATAACGATAAAATAAATTATGAAAAATTAACATAGAATACAGCAATATATATCAATCACGCCATAGAGAATTAAAAATTAACGACACAGTGCTTCCCTCACGTAAAGTAAATGAACCAATATGAGACTTGTGGCTTTCATGTGAGAGACTATCGGGAACAGGAAGCAGTGTGCTGCCTGCTGCTTATTTCCTTCCTTACTTCGTCTGCTTACTCTTAGACCTGAGCAAGGAGGCAGCACTTTTGTCCGAAACGCCTTAAATGTTTACCAAACTACTCGGCGTCATATCTCAAAAGATGGCATATTTCAGCGCAATTTCAAAAAGTAATACAAATTCATAACACCGAAAATATATCAGGGAAGAACTACATAATCTCACCTTCTGAACTCTGATGTGATTGCAAAATAAATAATAAAACACCAACTCATAAGAAGAAGGATGTTTAGGAGGACTTGTAACAGATAGTAAAATTTTCCTTTTAAAATTTTTATAAGAGATGAAGCTGTCCCAATACACACAACCGAGGACAAAGATACTGATCATGCAATCACGCGTCTTACTGCAAACTTCGTTTATCTGTATGTGTACCTGCTTACTGCAATGAGCACATCAGAAGTACACACTCATAATTCTGTATGAACCTAAATACCTCTAAACAAACAGAAAATTTGTGATGTAACTATTAACAGAGAGAATGTATACGTATTGTTTTGTTTTGGTGGTATGTGCATGACGAATTTTTTGAAACTGTATTGTGTTTCCCAATGTGATACATTGTAGTTGTCTTTATTGGATGAATACATCCACCCATTCATTCATGGGTGTGTGCTACAATATTTCGTGTTTGAAATGCACACGTCCTGAAACCTAAATCTCTACGAAACACCTCTGTATCCGTCTGTCAATCCAACTGTCCATGTATCCTTCCTGTCATCACACAGTCACTTCAAGATTCGAAAAGAGAACCGTATTCCTGAGGTTGAGGTGAATAAATTACTCCTTGATATTTGCTTTCTGCCCCACAGCCAAGCAGAAGTGCTGTCCCGATAGAGAATGCTATGAGTTAGGCGACCCATGGCAAACCCTCCTACGTCTAGTGCCGGAGCCAAGATGTATTGAAGACCCTGCAAGATATCTCTTCACTAACAGGTATGAATAGAACTGCACCGTATCAGTGTTACCGACTGCATTCATGTGTGTATAGCTAGCAGGACAAAGGCTCTATGTAACTTTGACGGTTCGGTAATGAAAGAATGTTTTCTTATTTCTGACAGAATAGAATTGTGATTACCAAAATGCCCGTATGTATTCAGACATTGTTTATCTTCTCTCACTACAATCCTCCAAAATTAGCATTCGTTACTGTAGTGGTAACAGCACCGTACCCACGATCCCGGCTTCCGAGAGAGCGAAGACAGTGTACGCCTTAGACCGCTCGGCTACCGTAACAGATGGGTGGAAATTTGCCGACATATTATTTTCATACCGGTGTCTGCTGTGGTCTAGTGGCAAGAGTTCCTGGCTACAGATCCAGAGATCGGAGTTCGATTCCCGGCTCTTCCAGATTTTTTTCTGAGAAGTAGTGGGTATGAAACGGGGTCCACTCAGCCTCGTGATGATAATTGAAGAGCTTTTTCAAGGAAATAGCTGCTCCGGTCTAGAAAACACAGATTAACGGCCACGGGGATTCGTTGCGCTGACCACATGACACCCTCTATTCACAAAAGTTGGCACTAACTTCGCCGACAAGCGGCGGTCGCTCGGTCGGTATAGTTTGCTTGCGGACTACATGTCACGCAGTTCTTTGTCTGTTATATTACAACACAAATTACTACGAACTATAATATTTTGTTCTAGAACATGAATTATAATAGTAAGTGCAGGATTACAAGTGTACTTATTAGTGTATGGAACTATTCTACACTTTTTGCACATCCGTGATATTGTAATAGTATTTTCGTTTTTTCGCAGTTCGAATGCGGTTTATCCATCCGTCTTCACAACAGGAAACATCTCCAAAATTACAGACTTCCTCGACGTGACGAAGCCAACACTAATAGTTATTCCCACGTGGCTAAGTTCCGAGGATTCGTCTGCCATTAGGAATGTGACAACCGTTTACGTATCACGTGTGAGTGCTGAAATTTTTCTTCTGTCGTGTTATATAAGGAATATGTGATAAGGAAATAAGTGGTTGTGCCTGTCCTTATTTAGTTAGGCAGTGAGCCATGAAAACGTATGCGGAATAGAGGTATAGCTCCAGGCATTCTTCATTTCCGTACTAAGTGAAGTGAGTATCCAGCTTCACGCTCTTGCTGCTTTACCAATAAAACGGAGACGTACACAATTCTACATTCACTTTTACGTTCCCAAGCGGAGTTCAGCCCATCCTCTCAAAATGTTGCAGTCCTGCAGACAGGTAAAAGAATTGTGTTAATAATATTTGTTACAATCATTCGGAGTGGCTATAACCTAATGTGACATATAAGACCCGAGGATGCAGCTGTGAACGATATTGACATTTCGGCCCTCTGGGATGTGACACGGCAAAGTGTGGGCCACGGGTTACAACGTTACGATGAGTTTCATGCCTTACCCTTAAGGGTTAACAAAGAAATAGATCTGAATTTTCGGTGAGAGTTTTCATTCCTCATATTATGATGAGGATGATGATGATGATGATGATGATATGCGGATCATCATCATCATCATAATCATTATCATTATCAGCGTATGAAGTATTGCATTAATACAAATATAAATAATAAAGAAAAACGAAGAAAGCCTTGTCCTTCAAAGTTAATTTTAGATCGCTCCGTAAATTTGTCTATGTTAAGAAAGCAGTCTTCTGGGATGTGGCACCGTGTAGATGTGGTGTTAACCGACGTTTCGGAGGCACGTACAGCCTCCATCTTCAGGGTAGAAAGAAAAATAAGAAATCCACAAGCGAAGAGACCGTGAGAACCGGTACAAGCAGACTGCTTCGCTTGCTGATTTCTTATTTTTTCTTCTACCCTGAAGATGGAGGCGATACGTTCCTTCGAAACGTCGGTTAATACCACATCTACACGGTGCCACATCCCAGAAGACTGCTTTCTTCATAGTCACTGCCGTGAAAACATCAGATCTTACATAGCGTCTATGTTAAATTGAGATTGAAAATACATTGCATTAAAAATTAGTAACTAGTAAAGCCAAATGTAACATCTCGTTCCTTATATGTGTAGTTCACCTTGTTAATGACTAGACAGGGAGTTTGTATTGATAATTGTATTTATTGAACGCTTATATCTTGTTACACTCTCGCTGATTTACACTCTGTAGGTCACTACAGGTAGAATACACTAAAGTCTTCTGTTTGTTCACAAGTCGTTACTAGGTAACGGTTGCTAACAGTGCAACTCAAGACTGGTACCCGCCGATTCTTACCTCCGAGTCACTGTCGTTTCACTGGGCTTGTCCAGTTGGCCCTCGTTATGTAACTTCGGCACGTACCGCATAGAAGACGAGCCAGAATTGTATGGCTCCCAGTGTCATGAGAGAGTAAAATACGTTCATGAGTCCCGAGGGACTCGGAACAAAGAATACTTGCGTTGGCGAGGACCGGCAACGATTTACCAGCCAGCATACTTAAAAGAAAATGCATGCAACCACTTCTTCACTGTTGCGCGTTTATTCTTTGTTGCGGGCACGTATTTGATGGTCCTTCTGTAGCAAATGCCGCATAGAATATTTCGCTTTCGAAATTTTGCGTGTTGACGCGGACATGTGCTTACTTCGCCGTTGCCTAGCAATGGACGTATCTATCCGTTCGGTCGTCATATCACATTTCTTTCACCTTACGGCTGCTCGTCCCGAGTAATATACATGAGTATCACCATTAATTCTTCTCTTATCACAGACGTTTGTGATCGTCCTAGCGAAAGGCATCTTCACGTCGCGCTGACATCGATACTTCTGGTTCTGATTACATCCACCTTACGGCTGCTCGTCTCGAGTAATGTACATGCGTATCACCATTAATTCTTCTCTTGGCAGAGACCTTAGTGATCGTCCTAGCGAAAGGCTGACCCCGATACCTCTGGTTCTGATTTCGACGGCGTTCAGCTTTCATCCCTCCTGGGTTGTATCTCGCGCTGCTGTTTCCAGCCGCTCCCTTCTTACGACTGCTTGTCTCGAGTCCCATTATCATTTTGCTGGCGCCCCTCCCTCAGTGCACAAGTCATCATCACAGGCACCTCCCTTGAGGGCTGGGCCAGCGTTCTCGCTACATATTGATGAGCGGCAGTGGAGCCCGTCCACGTGAGGTTATCCACTGCCTCCAGGAGTCCTCCTAGCCGCACCTAAGTGACTAAATAGTGTTGGTAACAAATTACTTCAAATAGGTCAAATGGATTGACTCACGGACACGATATTCCGACAATAAAAACAGGAAAATTTCTCGAGAGCCAAGACACTCCGGGATATCTCAGTTGGCACTATGACTAGGTTATGGCAGGACGGTTTGAGTTCCAGCTTGGAAAAAAGAAAATTTTCACCATCGTGGTCAATTCAAGACCCAAACTGTGTCCTCTACTTTTTCATATCCAGAAAGTGCGGAAGAATTTTTCTCCAGGGGTAAAGCGGCTACAGCGTGAAGCTAAACACTCACATTTCCCCTGGTGCCTATGTTAAAATGCGTGTGGAATTGTACCTTCATTCCTCCATATGACGTCATTGCTTGATATTTAATTAAGCATATTCTGCTAGCTTCTTTATTTACACTTACTGGCCTTGTTGTTACTTCTCCAGTTGCTCCTCATTTAACAGAACGCACAACCACAGTATTATAATTGGTTTGTGACGTACTTACAGGTCAATGCTAATGGCATTTTTGTGGACTATGGTAAGGTTGCTATGAACTTAAACTACCCACAAGTTGTATCGGACATCAGAGTTGTAGCCAGACATGTAATCAAGTAAGTAAAATTTGTTCTTAATAGAACTCTAACTTGAAGACCATGTCACTTGATATATGCAACAGATGAATATACTTCTCCCTTGAAAAGTGGGACGTGATACTTTGTAGTCTGGTAATCTTCAGGGATTTTTAACACCGAAGATAAAAGCAGTACTTCCAGTGTTTATTAGCCTGTTGCCTAGCAGCTCCTCCGCTGTTACGTCACAGCGGGGAAGTGTTGCCTAACACGGCTCCTCTGCTATTGCGTCACCGCGGGAAAGTGATTACTGGCAAAGCGCGCTTTATCGCGTAGCGCTGAGTCCACGAATGCAAATATACACGGCGTCACTTAATAGAAGATGGTATCTTTATACTCATCGCCGTGAGAACCCCCAATTTCTTCTCCCTTCTTGTAATGATTCGTACTTTTTCAGGATGGTGCAAACTATAATCAAAGCTGGAGTGTCCCCATCTAAGATCCATTTAGTCGGATTCAATGTAGGAGCTCACTTAGCTGCTTATGTAGCTAAGGCTATTCCTGGAATTGGCAGACTAACAGGTAAACTGTAATAGTCACTTCGAAATTTGCGAGTAGTAGTAATTTGAATGAAACTAAGGGATATTAATCTGAAAATATGAATCCCGCTCCCTAGGCTCGTTGCAATATTTAAAACATGTCACGTGTTTTAGTGTATAAAGACGGGGTTCGGATTTGTCAGCCGATTTATTGCATATTCACCAGTTGTAACTACAAACAATTATAACACTCTAATGATTACTGTAATTATAACACATAAATAAGTTCTTCAAATTCTGCTTACATTAGTCGTTACTAGGTAACAGATCTCAAAAATGGCTACGCATTTGCAATATCTTCACTGAATTGCGCACTCCAAATATTACATATAATGTCTTCTCTTCTCAGCCGCACTCTTGCAAGTAACTCTTTTCTTCATTGCCTCCAGCACAGAACTTATAAATTTTAAACTTATTTTGCAACATAATGATCATTATCAAGTTTGGTTCTATTAAATGTTCTTGTATTCTTTATTTCAGTTCTCAGTTTTTAAATAAAGATGACGTAATCAAATACTTCTTTGGAGTTCCTCAGTCCCGCGTGAAGTAGTGTATATCCTTATGTCTGAAAAGCTCTTTGTGACAGTAGATTTTAAAGTATTAAAAAAGCAGAAGTCTCTTGGATTTCTTCTATTGTTATTGATTGATTTTCTCCTTCTGCTCTAATATACTTAACGATTGGTTGGGCAGGAACACCTACATTAAAGACGCCATTCAATAAAAGATAATTGTATTTATTAATTTTGTCATCGTAAACTTACTCCGTTACAGAAGTTTTAAATGCCGGTTATTGTACTGTGTGTGAATCCGAATTGCAATATTCTCGGCGATACCAATTCGTGTCCTATGATTCTGTTTCTTCAGTCCTTCCCAACGTACTGCTGCGCCTGAAGAAGTCAGTTGTTCGCTTGTTATTCCTGATTAATCATTATACAGGGTTACTACAAATGATTCATTCCATTTCAAAACACCATATTGGTCGCCCCGTGCTTTTCCGTTTCCACAGACAACCAGTATCCTTAAACTGCCGATACCACCGCAAAATGCTTTGTTTACATGGCTGTTCTTTTCTGTGCTCTTCTCTGGATGCACGCTGCACTGCAGTAACAGACGAACATCCCGCATATTCCAAAACAAAGAAACTCTTTTCCAGCTTCGTCGCCAATTTATGAGGCACTGCACTCCCGCTGCCAACTGGTGTATCAACTTGCAAACTTCGTGAGTTTTCGGTTCTCTTCATTATCAATCATATTTGTATGTGTAACACTTTTGAAAATATAGTATTTTGAAATTGAATGAATCATTTGTAGTAAGTCTGTATATAGGCCGCACCATAGCTCAGGCGGTTAGTCGCTGGCTTCCCACCGAGGCGGCCCGGGTTCGATCCCGAGTCTGGTCAAGTGGGATTTGTGGTGGACAAAGTGGCACTGGCGCAGGTTTTCTTCGAGTACTTCGGTTTCCGCTGCCAATCTTCATTCCACCAACTGCTCCACAATCACCCTCATCTATTATCTGGGGCTGGTACGATAGGCCAGAAGTGGCCTCAGTACAAGGGACTTAGTCCCACCCCACTAGCAATGAAAAAACCTGTATATTTCTTTCATTTTTGGAGCCTATTCTTATTTTATTTCCGACATTATTGCAACGTCAATTGTTCCGTATTGTAGTTCCCTATTTAGTGCAATTACTTTATGAGTTATACCTCTGACATTCCAAGCAGCCATCGTGAAACCCTTAATCTCGTATTTTTACTTTATTGTGGTGATTATCTTTGATTTCTTTTGGTATTCCTTGAGCTCTTTATGAGTAATAGATCGAGTTCCCTGGATAGGCTATCATCTTTTCGCAGTACAAGCCCAGGGTGGGAATGCCACCCCTACACAATGAAGAGGGTAGATGGTGCCTATTTAGTCAGGTCCTTCCCTCTTACTCTTATATGCATAGGGCTCAAGCTCCTGCACACACTGCTCTTAGGGTCACCGAGACGCACGAACACTATCACCACGTGAAACTATAGGACCAACCAATCATCTATGAGAGGGGGAGTGGGAGAAACCCGTAAAATCACCAACGCTGGAAAACTGGACACGTAAATCACTCAAATGGTGTCCGAGTAAACATAAGATACAAATACGGCTACCAGTTGAGGTAAATTGATTAGTAATCAAGTGTGGGATTAGAAACCAACCTTAAAATATTTCGTATTTTATTTCTTTTAACATTCCCTTGTTAATGTAATCAGAAATTCACTGGTTTCACAGGACTGGATCCTGCTCGATTCCTGTTTACGGACCAGAACTGCGAGGTGCGTCTCTGTAAGGGAGATGCCCAGTTTACAGAAACGATCCACACAAATGGAAACCCTGTGTGGGGATTTGGGACATCCATCGAAGACGGTAAGGATATGCCTTCTTAGCGAGAAGGGGGTGCAGAACTCACCAATTCAAAATGCGTGTAGCCGTATCCGTGTTACGTTTCCCTGCTGATGCAGCGAAACTTCAGTATAGGCAGGCCCATGCTTGCTCGGGGGACTCAAGCCCTTAAGTACAGGATGTCATGGCCGCCCTACCTACGAGTGCTCCTGAGGTCTCACATTTGAGTTACTTGGTGTTGGCGTCAAAACTTATTGTCATAATTACACTGAAGTTAACCTGGAAAGGATCAAGCTATAATTCTGAAAACAAGGTAACGTTCTTATTTGCTGCTGAATGATGAAAATATGTTAGTGAATAGGGCGGATGTCTCTTCCGAAACAGACCCTTCATATTCTGCTGTAAAATAACAAACTTCGACATGCTACACTGAGCCAGGATCTGTTTCTTATGTATACAGTGGAAGAAGAGGAATATGTTCTGCGCCCCCGGGTAAACTGTGTGTCCCATCTGCCACTCAGCTATAGAAAGATAAATATTCTCCACGCCTCCATATATTTAGGAGCACGCAATTTTCAGACAATGTGATGAAAACAGTCATTACTGTTGTAATTATCAAAACAGATTTAGCGAGGTTGTTGAATAACACGTATGTTCAGTGTGCTGCCAGTTAAGGGTGACAATATGAGAAAATAAATGTTGAAATAATTTTTTGAAACGAAAGGTAACGGCGTCGCCCTTGTGAATCGTAATAAAGAATCAGTATAAAAAGGTAACGGAAGGAAAGACAGTGTACGCCGTAAGAGGGAAGGTAGAGAGGCAAGACGTCACAAACCTCATAGTGTACACAGCAAATGAGTTGGCTCCCATTGCATTATCAAAGGTCACTAAACAAGTACTGAATAACTTCCGTTTCACCTTTTGTTTCTTCAGGTGATGTCGATTTATGGGTAAACGGAGGTTGGGACCAACCGAACTGTGGGGTTGTGGTGAATCCCCTGGCTATTTTGCAGATCGGTAGGTCGAAGATATCTGAAGGTAAGAACTGCAATGTTCAACTCAATCATGTAATTATGTAAAAATATTTCTATAGAAACAACACAGGTCTTAATAACGGGCTAAATATGTTGTTATAATAAAATTCATGGAAGTAATTTCTATTCTAATAATCTAATCTTAGGTAGAATCACGTTAGTTGAGGCACTATTCTACAAACCGGAAGGTCGAGGGTTCGAGTCCCGATTACGTGAATTTTTTCAATTGACCTAATCGTTCCATCCGCACTATAGCCCTGGGGCCGACTCAGCCTCTAACAGAAATGAGTACCAGGAATCCTCCTGGCGGGTAAAGGGCGGCCGGCACGTAAGGCTGACAATCTTACCGCCATCTGTGAGTCGATTGTCTAGAAAATGTGAGAGCCTCGACGTCTCACAATCATACGGGCCTCCACGGCCTGTTACAGGGATAGCGTTCCCTTTTATTAACCGCTTATAGTATAACGTGTGATTGAGAAATTAACCAGTTAGTAGAACCGTTCAATTTACGAGCTGTGACAGGCGAACTTATAAATGACTCTGAAGCCTTATGTCAAATGTTTATTACACAATCTATTCCTCTTTATATTTGCAGTTGTAACAGACCTGTTCTTCTGTTCCCTTCGTCGGGCAGTACTCTACTATACTGAAGCATTAGCAAGTAGCTGCGTGTTCTGGGGTGTGAAGCCAGACCCACTCAACATGCTGATAAGGTGCGTTACGCAACAATATGTGACAATAGGAGAATGGCCAGTTCCGGAGGGGAGTATATCGTTTCTTGTATTGCGCAAGAGCCGTGGAAAATGCTTCCTACATCGTAGTTCGATTACAATCATCATATGCTTTCGTAGCATATCGCGTAATAGCCTGTGAATAATTATTAACAGTTTATCAAGGGGTAATGAACGCAAAGGTTTCCTTAGAATTTATTAATCATCATATAATGAAGGTGTATGACACTGTAAACCTCCACTTATTCTATCAGAATTTGATGCTCTCACCGAGGTGACTATGAAGAGCCTGTCTCCTAGGAAATAACGTCGTGTAGTCCGCTGAAGGTAAGCCAATGTTTCGGAAGAAAATATCGCTTCCATCTTCAGGACCAAGTAATAAGAAAAATAAAATATAAGTATGAACAATTAGCAAGCATAGGCCCTGAATGTGAAGGCGATATGTACTACGATACTTCGGTTGAATTTGAACGAACTATACGGCATTGTAACCTAGAAAATATAAATCTCGATATATTCCTATTTCGGAGGTCGATGTATATATTGACCTTGATTTACCATGTGGATAGATCTCCAATAACCATCTGATACGGGACTCTGTGGGCGAAAATCCAACCTTCAATTTGTGTCACAAGAGACATAAGGATCGAGTTACACTGAAAATTATATAACCAATGGAAGAATTATACGATGCCTCGATGCCGTTGGTGACTACGTTGAGAAGCAACTTAAGTATGAACGTTCGATCCTGGGTCTGGTCAAGTGGGATTTGTGGTGGACAAATTAACGCTGGGGCAGGTTTTCTCCGAGTGCTTCGGTTTCCCCTGCCAATCTTCATTCCACCTGCTCCACAGTCACCCTCACCTATCTTCTGGGGCCGGTACAATAGGCCGAAAATGGCCGCAGTACAAGGAACTTAGTCCCACACGACTAACAATAAAAAATAAGTATGAACGTACATTTTTATGTAGAATAACGTTTTTCTCTCTTTGCTTGTTATGTTAAGAGGTCGCCGGAGGTTACTTTCCGCATAGCCCTCCTACAAATATTAAGTTGCACTTCGCACAGAGAATGGGCATATTATTCGTATAAAATGACTCCATTATAACCTATTCCTAAAATGGAATCTCCGTCAATACTTGTTGCATCACCTGCCTGTCATAGCAGCATCGTGCAGTGGAAAGTGTAAATGAAAATCCGTTTTTCCTTGGGCTAGCCAATGAGAGGAGTAGGTGAGAGACGACAATTTGGGAATAGACTTCGTGTTATGAAATAGGCATACAAATATGAGTGCCATATACGATTCGAAACTACGAAATCAAAGTTCATTTGGCCTGAAAGTCAGCATGCGTAAATATGCAGGAAAAATCGTTTCGCTCTTCTTAAGGCGCGTCCACATTATTCGTGCTCGTGTGACTCGCTATGCTCGCGATAATGTGGACGATATGACAAGTCACGAGACAAGCAAATTTTAAATTTTTAATTTAAAAACTATAGCCAATAAATTAAAATACGACTACAGCCTATACACACTACGAGTAAATATACGGATCCTCACGCGCCGAAGCCTGGCGAGCAACTGAAGTAGTGTGGACGAAGATTTACGAGCACAAGTAAAAGCCAGACGAGTCTCCCGACGAGCACAAGCCTGGCGAGCACTAACACTAGGACGAGTAGTGTGGACGCGCCTTTAAGGTAAATACGATACTGTTCAACTTTAACAAATTTCATGAGCTGATAGAGCTGAGAGCAAAATTCAGATTTAAGCTACAATGTCGGGCTCATTTGCTGAGGCATTAACGACATTTAAGAGCAAAAGAACTAATTGGAGAGATTCTCTTCATTATAGGCCACAATGCTGACGCGTGCTAAAGCGATGACTTCAAACACTTAAACAACTTACTTCTCCTTCCATAGCCGACTGACTCTGGGACATGCGACAAAGTTCATCGTACATCCACGAAACTGTACCTTACAGAACTGCGTGCCAGTCGGCTTAGATACCATACATGCTACTGGCCGAGGGAGCTTCATCGTGCCAACAAATTACCAACAACCATTCTGTGGTAAGTTGATTCGGATGTACAGAGAAAGTAAGAATCTCCATGACGGAGCTAGTAACGGCAATGACTTCGTGTATACCCTTCTGATAGTAATAATAATAAGTAAAAAGTAGAGGTATCCCTGTAACAGGCCGTGGAGGCACATAGGGTTGTGAGATGTGGAGGTTCCCACATTATCTAGACAATCGGCTCATAGATGGCGGTAAGGTTGTCAGCCTTACGCGCCGGCCGCGCTTTACTCCCCAGGAAAATTATTTAATTAATTCCTGGTATTCATATCTGTTAGAGGCTGAGGCAACCCCAGGACCATATTGCGGTTGGAAGGATTAGGTCAATTGAAAGAAATCCAATGACGCCGTCGGGACTTGAACCCGCGACCTTCCGGCTTGTAGCATAGCGTCTCAACTAACTACGCTACCGAGTGCCCCCTATGATAGTAATAATATCTGTATTATTAGGCTAGAACACGCGGTAGCGTATTTGGTTGAGGGGCTATGCTACAAGCCGGAAGGTCGCGG
>NW_019721768.1:118220-121383 GCF_002891405.2 Cryptotermes secundus | reverse complement strand
TGAAATATATATATATATATATATATATATATATATTTATTTATTTATGGTATTTCTTTCCATAGTGGTACGTTTTTAAGGAAATATTTTGTGTTAAATACGCTCACGGTTATAATCCTTGCTAGTTACTAAGAAAGTTTTAAAATGAAATTCTGGCTAATAAAAAATGAATACGGTAGGCAAACACTTTATTCTCTTTGGAAAGGCACAAAATGGAACAGAGATATCTCAGTCAGTACTGCGAAAAAATCAAGGGCTCGACGACGGGGCAATCGAGATGCGATTCCGGGGAAGAACAAGAGATTTCCTTCTCTCCGCAGAGCTCATATCCGCTCTTGACCCCAACCAGCCTCTTTTCCCAGGAACACCGACGTTCTCTCCTTGCGAGCAAAGAGGCTGGAGCGTGACTTCCGTTCGTCATCTCATCCACTGCAGATATTAAGAATGCATGAAACTATATCTCGAGTTCACTGTAGGTACTAAAGGTAAAGTTAGGCAGGGTAGCTGGTCTCTGAAGTCCTGACATCCTGACTACAAAAGATTACTTTCCACTCCACAGCGGCTTTTGGTAAATGATGTCCTTCGCGAAGAGTTTTTACTTAAGCCCTTGTTACACGACCTAAGTTACTGGAGGGCCACGAAGAGTTCACTTCAGCTGCGGACAGACGACGCGGGAGGTTTCTTCCGCAGAGTTTCACATAGCCAAGTGAACTTACTCTGTAAAGCTCAGCTGTCTTAAGCGAAATATTCGAAACCTGAAGTTCTTTAAGCATATTCGTGAGATACTGAGTGGATGTATAAAATCAAGACGAGAGGGAGCTTACGAAACTTTCCTATTTCCATTTCCTTCCGAACAAAATGTGTATACACGTTTCTTTCTGCACTACGAGTATTCATAGCCTAGCTCTTGTTCTACGGTAGGTATCCCAACTGTCATGTGACAACAAAGTAAATTACTGTCTTAGTATTTTGTGCCATCTAAGTGAGGTTCAATAAATACGTTTTCTAGTGGAATTCTTTTTCAGATCCATCATGGACTTTCAAACATCTATAATAAAGTTAAGCATGTACATGTTCACAGTGTCGCAGTAATAAAGAGACTGGACGCCTTTCTTTCCCTTGGGACTACAGCACCAGTGGGCCTAGGCCTACCTCCATGAACTTCTCCGCTGGACGCCTTTAGCAAGAAGAATTTCCTACAGTGTAACAATTCGATATGCAGCTGAAAGTGAGACATCTGAGGGGAGAAATATTTGAAAGTGGTGGCTGTAGAATTTCACGTTTCAACATATATCCTGCTCTTTGAAATATATGCTGTTCACTGTTTTACCTGACGAAATCTCTCAGTATTATTTTAGATACGAGTATACATGTTTCTTGATACTTGCCTTGTTCTTCAACAACAAACCAGAAACAATAAAAAATATTGGAAACTAACAACACACATAATCTTTTGCAGTTTTATATATTCTGAAGTGTCTCTTTCTCCGACTAAAGACCCAGGAACTAAAACATGTTACAACACAAACCTGGAATTTAAAAAATTATATTTCTTCGAGTTGTATAAGAGAAAGGAAGGATGCATTGAGTAATTTCTCGATTTACGCTGTAGATAGGCTCCTAGAAACATCACATAAAGTAGAAACGCGTAATAATGAGAGGTTGCATGCACAGGGCAATTCCACACCTATGTTTACAGAAAGATATTAATTTTATTGTTTAGTTATTTCATAATAATTTTATTTTTTTCGAATTTTAAGGATTTATTCAACCTAAGGTAAGAACCGAGAAATTTTTTAAGTATTTGGTTCGCGGTAGCGTAGTTGGTTGAAGTACTATGCTACAAACTGGAAGGTAGAGGGTTCAATTCTCGACGAGGTCATTGGATTTTTTCAATTGACCTAATCCTTCCAACCGCACTGTGGCCATGGGGTCGACTAAACCTCTAACTGAAATGAGTACCAGGAATGTTCTTGGAATATTCTTGGGGGTGAAGGGGGACCGGCGCGTAAGGCTGACAACCTTGCAGCCGTCTATGAGCCGATTTTCTAGAAAATGTGGGAACTTTATCATCTCACAACCCTATGGGCCTCCACGGCCTGTTATAAGGATACCTTTACTTCTTTTTTATTTTGTTTTGTCAAAATAACATTCTTCTGTATGATCTGGTTCATCATCTTTATCGTCCATTGACTTCCGCCACGTTGCCATGTTGCTCGTTAAGAACAACGTACTTTATGAATTAGTTCTTGTTCTTCAATCGCGTAAAACCCAAATCGCTTAAATCAAGAAAAGACTCATAATTTAAAACTTCTGTTTCATTGCCGTTGCATTATATATCATACAGAGAGTAAGAGTGCAGCATAATGCAGCTAATTAAGACAAGTATATTATCAAGTTTTCACAGTTTATTTTGTGTGACACCAAATATGTTTCGACTTTCCATGGAGTTACCATCAGTGGCACCGTAAGAAGGACAGGAAAATAATGTAATTAATATATTCTTTTCTTAAATTCTGTCAAAAGTACATATACAATTCCAAAATATAGATCTGTAAACGTATTTTATAACTAAAATTACATCTATTCTTTCCTTTATGATTCCTCTATGATTTTTATTCGGTCGAAATTTAAGGGCATGTCGTCATATTAAGCTTCAAGAAATCTCTTTAATATAAAAAAGTCTTCAAGTATAGGATATTTCTGCGGCTGGAGATGCGGATAGGAAACCTCACACATGGTCCATTCAACAGAGGCTCATAAAAGAAATTTGTTTTAAAACTCGCGTAGTCTCGTAACAACTTAATCAGTTAGGTGCTTCGTAAACATAACGAGGAAACATGAAAAATTTAAGATACGACACAATTTCAGACTCTTTAAACAAATTATTTTCCTAAAACAATCCTTTAAGGACAAAATAATATTCAACGAAACATATTTCATTATAAAAAGAAACAGCAAATTAAATCTATATGCAGAGATATTGGGTTTTCGGACTTTATCCATCGTCCTGGTTTTAAGATAACTAAGAAAAACACGACGTTTCGGAAGCTGGTTCTGTTTCCGTCCTCAGGTGAGGGAAAACACCTATTCTGTTGGGTCCCTTAGAAAGAGACCAGGGTCCAGGGACCCAACAGAATAGGTGTTTTCCCTCACCTGAGGA